>NC_081330.1:17287272-17590303 GCF_026419965.1 Kogia breviceps
GTCTTAGCCCTCCAGGGCCTCTCTCAGGTGCTTGAACAGAGCTGAGCGCTGGAGGAGTGCCACCCATGTTTCTGTGCCTATTTGCCTCTCCACTCCCCGTACCATTGGCTTGGGCTTTCATATCCTCAGTTGCTCTGGGTGGGGAGACGGCTTCTCTGATATTTCCCTGACAACTCTTCACGCAGAAGAATGAGCATCCTCGATCCTTTGCCCAACAAAACCCTCCAGGGGTTATTCTCACCTGCCTTCCCACCTCCAACACACTATGCCATTCGGGAGGCCACTGGACAGTCTTGGAGACCCACCCTTCAGCAGATCTTCCTTTTCACCCATGGGATCTTTTTCCAAGCAGCATCAAGTGTTCCCAGGTGAGGCAGTCTGGCACCCCGGGCCTATTCTCCCTGGAAGAAGGGGGCTGCTGGCAATCACTGACTCTCCAGAGCTATTGGCATCTGAGTGGAGGGCAGCTCTCATCACTAGCACGTGTGCGTGTGTATGCGCCTCTCATTTCTCTGCTGCTGTGATCGTCCCCACAGTGTGGAGACCGAGGCTGCGCATCTTGGACGGCTCTCCTCTCATAACGGCACCAGGAGCCCTTCTGGATGCGCAACTCCATCCATAACATGACAGCGTCTGTGAATGTCTGCCTCTGCCTTCCTCTCTCTCCACATGGGGATGGCGCTTTGGTCCAGATGCTAACCCTGCTGGTTGCAATCTGTCTACGCCGAAGGACAAGGGAGAGATTTTAGGTAGGAGAGCCACAGGCTTGAACAGGGGTGCACTCTGGAATTTACCAGAAGATGTCACTGTAGGCTTAAACCAGTAAAGCAGAGGACCGTCAGCTGAGCATGAAGGTGACTCCATCATGAGGGTGAAGCTGGTTGAAAGACTAATCCAAATGTGTCACTGCACTTCATAAATTTCTTTTTTTTTTTCCCAAATAATCAGACTAATTGCCACAAAGCTATGGCCTCAGGCCTAGCATAAAGGCTTGATAAATCCTTACTGAAGGAATGAATGAATGAATACCAAAGCTAGGAGTGGAAGGGCAGAGCCCATGCAAACAGCAGTCACCTTTGTTGCTCAAGGAGGCCACTGGGGAACAAAAGCTGCTACTTGTTAGCAGTGGGTCTCGACAGAGATGAATTTGAGTGGCACCAGCAAAGTCAGGTCCCAGGAAAAGCACAGAGAGAGGTGAAGGTCGTCTTGGCCCCCTCTCGGGCCTCACTCCCCAATGCTTCTCCTGTGCCCCATGCTTGTTTATTCCAGGAAATCATAGAAGGTGATTTTTAAAATTTTCTATGATGTTTGCCAGACACTTAGATTCTCCAGAGTTTTTAGTATAATGAGGCATGGCCTTCCCAGTTCCAAACTCCTTCCCCCCTCTTCCCGAGATAGTTCATTAAAGAAGTAATTAAAGGAGTTACCAGAGATTCTGCTTTGTGCCTGGTACAAAGCTGAAATGGACAAGGTGAGAGTTGGAGAAGAATGCCTAAAGCCCCTGCCCGGGAAAACCTAGTTTAAGCAGAAATACAAACAACAAATTGCAATTCAGTATCAAAAGTGTTTTCACAAAGGTTCAAGTGTGGAAGTGACACTGAGGAAGAGGTGACGGCTTGCAGCAAGGGGTGGGATACATTTGCTCAGAGGGGAGATAGTACTTGGACTGAAACTCGAAGGGATGCCTAGAATTTTTCAGTTAAAGAAGGAAGGTCACGCCAGGCAGAGGAAACGCCACGCGCAGAACAGAGGCACACGGGATATAGATCCCAGGGTGCCTTCGCAATTGCTCCAAGCCCAAGACTTAGGAGAAGAGTCTGCTCAGAGAGATTATCAGCCACCAGACTCAGAGAACCACCATCCCACAGATGGGAATGAATAAACTTCAGAGAAGCTGCAAGCCATCCCCCAGGTTTCTTTTCAGAAACTAAATGTTAATATTCAGCCTTTATTGTTGTCTTCCGTCCACGATAGGCCGGCTCACCCACGACCTCGTCCTTTATCCACTGAACCTGAGTGGAAGCTCATTTATTACGAAAGCACAACTGCTGAGTTGTTTTTCCCCCATCACATCATAAGCCGGGATGCTGCTGGGGTGTGTGTGTGCGCGGGGTGTGTGTGTGCACGTGTGTGCGTGCACCTGCTATGTATGGGTGTGTGTGGGTGTGTGGTTTAAAGGTTTCCTAGTCTGCTATTTGAGCAAAGAACTTGGTCAGTTTGCAGCTTTAAATTGAAGACAGCCACACAGCAAAGCCTCCACACATGCTGACATCTGGGTGTCCTTTCTGTGGGTAAAGAAAAGGGGCATTTTGGAGCTAATAGAGTTAACTTGCCTCTGCTGGGAATATTAGCACGTGAGCAAAGGCTGAAACCAAGGTAGTAGCTTATACATATGCCATTGGCAGCTACCATGTCTATTTCAGTCAGTGACTAACCACAATGTCCATTTCTGGAGCCCCCCCCCCCCCCCCCCCCCCCGCTGCGCTGCGTATCTAGGCTAGATAGTAGAAAAATGCTTTTGTGTATTTAGTAAGAAAGATTAGAACTTGAGCTCACTTGTCAACCTCGTATCACTTCAGTAAAATCACGTGTTTCCACTGAGTCTCTGTTTCACGATCGGTTAATGGGGGTTTGGGGGTGGGGAGTATGAAATAAATGAGGTCATTGGGAGGACGTCATCATTGGTTGGAGAGAGAGAAAAGCAGGGAAAGGAGGGGAGGGGAGGGGAGTTTCCACCAATGTAGTGCTTTAGCTGCAGTACCAGCGAATTGGGTGGAAAAGGAGCCCTCTGGACAGGATAGTGGGACTCAGAGAAGGGACGATAGGACAGTTCACAGGACAACTGCCCCCAGATCGCCATCATTTCCCTTTTGCCTTCCTTCCTGACCAGTGAACATCACACATGCCATGCACCTCCCCGACTCCACTTATGTCACCCGAATCCCTGACCGTTGGCCTTTGTGCTTTGTCCATAGGAACTTCCACTACATCACCATCCTCCGCGACCCAGTGTCCCGGTACCTGAGTGAGTGGAGGCATGTCCAGAGAGGGGCGACGTGGAAAGCGTCCCTGCATGTCTGCGACGGAAGGCCCCCAACCTCCGAAGAGCTGCCCAGCTGCTACACTGGAGACGACTGGTCTGGCTGCCCCCTGAAAGAGTTCATGGACTGTCCCTATAACCTAGCCAACAACCGCCAGGTGCGCATGCTTTCTGACCTGACCCTCGTTGGCTGCTACAACCTGTCGGTCATGCCCGAAAAGGAGAGGAACCAGGTCCTCCTGGAAAGCGCCAAATCGAATCTGAAGCACATGGCGTTCTTCGGCCTCACCGAGTTTCAGCGGAAGACCCAGTATCTGTTTGAGAAAACCTTCAACATGAACTTTATTTCGCCGTTTACCCAATATAACACCACTAGGGCCTCTAGCGTAGAGATCAATGAGGAAATCCAAAAGCGTATTGAGGGACTGAATTTTCTGGATATGGAACTGTACAGCTATGCAAAAGATCTCTTTTTGCAAAGGTATCAGTTTACGAGGCAGAAGCAACATCAGGAAGCTAGGCGGAAGCGTCAGGAGCAACGCAAATTTCTGAAGGGAAGGTTCCTTCAGACCCATTTCCAGAGCCAGAGTCAGGGCCAGAGCCAGAATCCGAGTCAGAATCAGAGTCAGACCCCAAACCTAAATGCCAATCAGAATGCGACTCAGAATCTGATTCCGAAGCTGACTCAGAGCTCGGGTCAGAATCCGAGCCCGAAGGAGAACCGGGAAAGCCAGAAGCAGGACCCTGGCCAAGAGCAGAGCAATGGCGACACCAGCAATGGCACCCATGACTACATAGGCAGTGTAGAGAAATGGCGCTAGAGGGCTCCCAAAGGCTTTTGCACACTTCTCCCAAAGCGCCAGTCAAAATAGGGCAAGTCTTCAAACATGAGAGTGTCCAAACACATCCTGCTTCCTTAAGTTTGGAAGTTAAAAAAGTTAAAATGTTGCCTTTACAGTTGCCTTTCAATTCAGTGTTCTACTGTGCGTGGGTAAAACGAATTTCAATATGTAATTAAATTGTCTTTTGTTTTTTTTTTTTTTTTTTTTTTTTTTTTTTTGCTTCGTGGGGAATTTATAAAATCCAAAAGGCAAAGCAGACTCATCAGAAATTGCTGTTTAGATATTTTCAGAAGTTCTTAAATTAGTCAGAGAGACAAAATGAAAACATAAAATGTGGCCGTTTAACTTATAGCTAAGAAATGGACTTTACATTATTCATGATGCACTGTTGAAACCCAGTCTTGGGAGCAAACATTTTTTTTCCAGGGGTAAGCATGACTATAACACAAAAGAAATCAAAATTAAACACGAAACTGTTCACTTTCTTCTGATTTTAACAAGGAATCTATTTAAACGGAATAAGAACTGATGGTAGAGTTTACCAAACTGTAGAAAATGAAAAACTTCTCTCCGAAACATGGGTAGTTTTATGTTAAAAGATTGGCTTTCGAGTAGAACGGGACTCATATCTTGTTACTTCAGAGATGTTTAAAATGTTAACCTTTTTCTGCCTTCTACTATTTAAAGGTTTTAAACAGGGTGTATCTCATATTAAATAAAACACATTTTCCAAATGGAGTACCAATGCAGAGATCTAATTTGCAGATGATTTCTGGGCACTGTAATTTCAACAATTCTGGACTCTTTTTGGCGCTGCTTCGCATTCATTTTAAAGCTTCTCCGAGTTGGGCTCATTCCAATCTAACCCGTTTTAGAATCTTTCTTCATCATCTAAATGGTGTGTTGCTGAATTCATTGTGATAATATAATCCTGGATTAAAGTCAGGACTTTCTTTCTGTAGAATTGTCTTATCAATGTTTGTGTAGTGAGGTCCTTATCAAGAAACTCTTGAACAGGATAATGTGTCTTAAAATATTGCTCAAGTTATTATTCTTGATCAGATAGAATTGAACCTGAATGTGAATGAATTGTTATTTGCTTTCTGTGCATTTTTATTGTAATGTTTCCAGTTGGGCTGGCTATTTTCTAGCCCATTAGTTCTTTTTCGTGTTGACAGAGTATAGACAGTTACAAGAGAAAAGACAAGGGTGGAATAAGCACTAGGATATTCAGCATTATTCAGTAACACCAAAAGCTTTACCTCCATACTTTGGGTGAACCGTGTACCAGGTTTTGTTTTGAGAAAACAAAAGGCAGGAGTGTTCTGCATTGAGGTTAAACACCAGAAGCATATGGATTGAAGAAAGTGATTTGGTATTGGAAGCCTGTGCAGAAATACTTTTAGGGTATCAACTGCGAATTGCGCAGGGCAAAAAGAGGGATGTAACCCACCATGCAAGCAGGCATCCTGATTCTGGGCAGTTTTCATTTTATGGGTTTTGCTATCCTTTCGTAAGGACTTATGCTAAGCCCCTGGCTGTCAATCAAAAAGGCAACTGGAAGTGGCATTTATGTTTTCACGAGGGACATGCTTAGAAGTGTGACCATAAAGTCACATCTTGTACAATCTGCTCATTTGCATGATCTGGTTTCATCTGTAATAATAAGGCCACAAGCTGGACAAGAAGCTGAGTACATGGTTGAAAAAATAAATGTTCTTGACTCTGCACTTGTATCAGTAGATCTAAATTTTGTTTTGTCTGAGAGTATCGCAGTCCTGGGAATCTGAGAACTGGAAAACTGAAAGGAAAAAAAAGTTCAAAGTCCCAAACATCTTGAAGTCAAACTGTTTTAGAGTGAGACCATTTTGTGTACTTTGTGTTTTTAAACTAATGATTCTGTAGATCACTGTGGTATTTCAATTTTGTTTTGTTTTGATTGCTATTGTTTGCTCTTAAAACTGATAGGTACTGCTGGAAAGCAGGACGAAGCCCGAGCCAGTGGAAAAGCTTGTTACAGAAAAAATATTTTGTGTTATTGCTGTGGTGTGCATGGTTTGCAGAGATTAAGTGCATTTTCTCTGTCTATACTGATTTACTGTACATAGGGGATGTTATAAATATACATTTTGGTCACCATCATGTAAATCCCATGATTTTGACTGTAAACATCTTTCCAGTGGTGTAGCTTTACAAACCATTCACTGATTTTTGTGTAATTTAACAATAGACATGAAATAAACTTTAAATTACAGGCTCTGAGTAATTTTGTGATTTCAAGGTTTGCAGCCACTAGACATTATGACATCATAGAGAGAATTTTCTTTTCTCAGGGAGTTTCTTTTTGTCCTCTCGGCCACCAGGTATGGAAATGAGATGAGCCATTCCTTCTGGGAGTCCACAGTGTGTCCTCCTTTGAATAAAACAAAGTTGTCAATGAAAGACAAAGTTGACTGTGCATTTCAGTCAGCTTGGGCCGCTATAACAAAATACCATAAACTACGGGTGGCTTATCAACAACAGAAACTTATTTCCTACAGTTCTGGAGGCTGAAAGTCTGAGATCAGGTGGCCAGTATGGTTGGGTTCTGATGAGGGCCCTCTTCTCAGTTGCAGAAGTCTGTCTTCTTGCTGTGTCCTCATATCATAGAAAGTAGCTAGCTAACTCCCTGGCTTTTTCTTATAGACGCTAATCCCATTCACGAGGGCTCCACCCTCATGACCTAATCACCTCCCAAAGACCACACCTCCACATACCATCACATTGGGATTAGAGTTTCAACATATGAATTTGGTGGAGGCAAACATTCAGTCCATTATGCTATGCAAATGAAATATGTGAGTGTTTTAATTTAAAAGTTATTAAAGGAGATACTCGCACGTCTAAGAATATGTTGAAAAGAAAAATAGCACTTTTTGTGTTTTAATCTAGCCCCTCTGTCTAGGATAGAGGTTAAAGGTGAGCATTAAAGTATTGGCTTTTAAAGTTATGAAGACAATATGCTCTAATTGTATTCAATGTACATATTTTTCCAAACAAACTTATGGTTAGGACTATGGATGGGGATGATTTGTTCTTGCCCTTTTGAAAAGAGAATTTAGATGTCAGTTCATAGGATTAGAGGGAAGAAAGCTACAAAATTTGGGGGGTTTAACTATACTCAGCCTGCAAGCTATTCATACTTTAAACGTTCTGCCCATCAACTGTTCATTGAGCAATAATTGGGTGGTCAAAGGTCCTGACTGCAAAAGGGTCCCATGGCCTCCCCTTGGGAGGAACTGTGAACAGGAAATGGAGAGGTCAAGAACTTGAAAATATTTAGGAAGTAAAGATGATTTCCCTTTACCCTCCAGGAGGCTGCTCTTGGAGAGTACTTACTGAAGTGGGGAAAATGTTGAAAACCTGCCCTATGCTTCTGGAGACAGAAGCTGAGCAAAGGGTCTACTGAGGTAGCCCCAAAGAGCCATAAAACATCACAGGACAGGCTTTACACAACTGCATTCTCCCCATGCCTGAGACACAGAAGAGACCGACATTGTAGTGCAGGCTGGTGATATGCAACTCCCAGCTTTCTTGGCCTGTGCCGAGGAGTGCTGCTCTCTTGTCTTCACTAGGGATTAAAGCAAGCAAATAAACAAAGCCCAGGTGTTTTCTAAAGAGTCGAACAAGACACAGTGTATGCTGACTCCAAATATAACCCCGTGGGATTGTGGAATACAGCAATCATAATCTCTCAGATGGCCGGAGCGAAGTGAGCTGACAGTTTTAAACATCAAAAGAATTAGATCAAGATCTCAAAAATCCTAAAGTAAATTTATAACACATCAATCATACCTTCAGAACTAGCCTTTAGAACTGCAGGGGAAAACTGTCTTGAGGACAAAGCAAATCAGCTGTTTGTCAGTGCAAGTGACACTGTTTGAGCAGGGGTCCCAAAAGGATAGACCTGGGGCCAAATGTGGCTCTCCACCTGCTTTTGTAAATAACAATGTACTGGAACACGGCCATGCCCTTTTCTTTGCATATTTCCTCTGGCTGCTCTCATACCCCAGAGGCAGGGGCAGTTGCAACATACATCTAATGGCCTGAAAACCTAAAATATTTATTTTCTCGCCCTTGAGAGAAAAACATTGGTCAACCTCTGAGCTAGAGAGCCAATCAAAATTCCCCAAATAGTAAAATCTTGGCAGAGTTTATAATGATTCCAGAGTCAGAGAGAACAGAAGGGTATGATTCAAACAACACACTTCCCAATAAACCAACAACACACCAACATTTATGGGATACCTACTATCTGAAAGGTACCACATTAGGCCTAAGAACAGGGAAGAATCTGATCTTTCCTCAAAGGATTATAGAAATCTAAACCAAATGCTGTGCCAGAGAGTATAGTTAAAAGCTTAATTAGTTCTTCAGTGTGTGTGTGTGTGTGTGTGTGTGTGTGTGTGTGTGTGTGTTTGATTACATGGTTGTAGAAACTTCAAATGATATTAGAAACATGTAAATAAAAAATGAAATGACCAATTACCTACACAATTCTCACTCCCCCAAAGTAACTAGTATAATTATATGATTTCTTCCAGACCTCCTTGTCCTTTTCACGTTCAAATCTAATGCCCCCTTCTCTCTCCCCACACACATATAATATTGATAACAAAAATGAAACTGTATAGTTTTCAATGTTCCTCAGTTTCCATTTTTCTAAGCTCAACAATGTATCCTGGCTTTCCTTCCAAAATAGGAATACAGTGGATGGTTGACCCTAAGCCCCTAAGCCCCCAAACTGATTACTGCTGATGTTACAGGTTGAGAATGTTGGCTCTGGTTTCCTCCCCTGTAAATGGAGAAAATAATAGCTCCAGTTTCAGAGGGTTGGTGTGAGAATTAAATGAGTTCATATTTGTAAAGCACTTAGAACAGTGCCTGACATAAAATAAGCTTAATACGTATTTGATGGCACTATCATTATTATTGCTAGGAGTTTGAAACCTAGATGTCTGATGGATGCCTGTGTCTTTGATAGCTAAAGACTGACTCTGAGATGAAGAATTGAAAGTGCTGGCAAGAAAATAAGCCCAAAGTAGTGTATGTCCTATTGTGATTAATTTTAAAAAACTTTTCTAAAAATTAAATATATATATATATATATATATATATATATATATATATATATAAAACAAATGTTACATAATTAAATGTCTAAAAGACCTACCCTAAGGTTTCCTTCTGAGTTTTGAATGTAGCCAGTGACAGATCTCCTGAAAGATCTAATCCACAAAATGCCAAGTGAGTCACCCATACTCTCTCCAGCAGTGAAAATGCATTATCTGATGTCCCTGGCTGATTGGGGACCTACTTTAGTGCACTTACCAAAGATGACTCACCAGCAGGCCCCTTCCTTTCCCACCCACCTCCCCACCCAACATTGTCAGAGTATGAGCCTGTCTGCACAGTGAGATCCCAGAGGGCCCCAAAGGTCTAGCTGCCTCCCTCACCGGTCTGGGTGGCTGCTTGGAATTCCCACACTCCAAGTCTCTACTTTGGGTGAAAGCAGCCTGTGCAGAAGACCCTATTAAAATGCATCTATGCCACCTAGGAGAGAGGAGGGAGAGTAGCCCATTAAAAGCACCTCCTAGTTTATCACATTAGCAGTCACGAAGGGCCCTCAGGGAAGGGGACACACGAGTCTTGTAAAGGGAGTCCACTTCACTTTTTAAAAAAAGAAAAGAAATAGAATAGTTTGCTTCCCTCTCATTTGCATTTTAAAATTTTGATCTTATTGCCTGAAGGGCAGGATAAGGTTCAATAATCCTCGTCAAGTCTCACTAAATTGTGTAAATTCTATTCTCATTGTGCCTGGTTAAATCTTGTGACTTCACAAAGCTCAGTAAGATTTACTGATGCCTAACTGGCCTAAGAAAAGTTTAACAGTTTTTGTGACTTAAAAATGCTCTACTGGATTTCATGTGACTTAGGAGGACCTGAAAGGAATTGTCAAGTCTTAGCAGAGAGTGCTTTACCATAGCTAGATAGGCCCTAATCAGCCAACTGGAGCCCAACCTCACCAGCTTTCTCAAGGAAACACAAGAGAGGTTAATTCAAACACAAGAGTGGTTTTTTTCTCTCAGGCCTGAAAAAGATTCTAAGAGGACCATAAGGAGATTCTAAGGTGCGCAGGTACATTGGAGAGCTACTGTCCCAAATCGTATGTCTGATCACCGCACGGCCCTTCTCACAAAGTGCTGGGAGCTCTGCACTGTCCTCAGATGGAAGTCCGCACTCATCAGCTAAATGCACGAAGCTCTCTGTAATCTGACCCCCACTCTTTGCCCATGCTCGTCATTGAATGCCACCTTACCTGAACTTGAACCTTTGCTTCAGGCTAAAATTCTCTACTCCTTGTCCCAGGCATCAAACTTGCCAAATGAACATCAATGGAAGTTTTTGAGATATCATAGATTCTAACAGGCTCTATATAAAATCTTATTTTGGCTGATGGCCATCGTAACAGAGTTTTAATGAACTCTAATAAACCTTGGCTTATTAGCTGTGTGACCTAGGGTAAATGACTTCATCTCTCCGAGCCTAACTTTCCTCATTTCTAAAATTGAAATTATAATAGTACTTACTCCATAGATTTGTGGTAATAATTAAATGAGTTAAAACATGCAAAGCATTTTAGAACAGAGTTCTGGTTCTTTGCAGTTTGATTGCATTAATACGGGTAAACATTTCTAGCACTGAAGCAATTTATTATTTTGGACTAATATGTTTTATTCATTCAGAAACTTTTAATGGAACACCTACACTGTGTTTCTTGGTAATGTTTTACATTCTCCCCCCACCCTAACCATTCATTGAATTCTGCTAAGTTACCCAGTAATTGAATTCACTATCACTAAAAGGAAATATTTCCCCAAATCCCTGCAGAAACTAGATTTCTATATATTTTTTCTTTCTATTTTTCTCCTACTCTCCCCTCATGGGGTCCAGTACTGTATTTTACACCCACTGGGTACTTTGTTGGACACAGTAATATCTGTGTAAATGTGGCAGATACCTTTTTTGGATAGATAAGAACAATGGCTATCCTCAACAATACTGGGAATCACTATTTAGCAGATGCACAAAGTGAACTTGGCTCTGTACTCAGAATTCCCTGTGTGTTGACTCTAGTACAGGCAATGCACACATCAGCCACGGGCTGTGCATTTTCCGTGACGATCATGATTTCTATTATTCTAAAATCCATTGTCAGTCCATAAGTTCCAGGTTTTGTTCTGAAAACTATGATTATCTTTAGTATGAGTACTAAATTTTAGCATTACTTCATGCATTTAATTTTAATCCCTGGTGGCATATAACCAACAAAATGATACAGTCGTAAATAAAGCCCACTCAGGGACTATCTTGGAGTGTCGTTCTAAGGTCTTTAGTCTGGCATTCAAGGCCTTTCAGGATCTGGCACTTGCCTGTGTTATCTCTTAACACCTGCCCCTCACAGCCCAGGCACCAGCCAAGAGGAGCTATTTGAGTTCTCCCATCATCTCTCATTTCATCTAGAGGCATTTTACACATGCTGTTCTCTCTGCCTTAAATGCTATTCCGTATCCCCCCCCCCACTCTTGCCTTTTCTAACACCGTCGCATGTTCCCCCACCCAATAATGCACACACATAAAGGCACCCTCTTAGCACAGGTAATCCCTGCTCCTCTTTCAGACTCTGCTTCGATGTCCCCACTTCTGGCAAGTTTTCCCTGACCCCCTCCTAACTGGATTTAGTCATCTCTCTCCCGTGCTCCCCCAAGCCTCCATGTCAACCCCCATCCCAGCATGCATCCCAGAACAGCAAATAGTCTTTTGCATGAATGCATAGGACCTTGTCCTCTTTGATTTATATGCACTTCACAAACTTGATAGGGGTAAGAGTATCTTCAAGAGGTGATGAGTTAATCTGTCTGAGGTCATTTCTACCACTCATCCTTCTGGTTGCCCATTTCCCTCCTCTGATAGACTGTGAGCCCCAGGAAAGCATGGATATGGCCTGTCCCAGTCATCTTCATCGTTCCAGTGCCCTGCTAGTCATTCACTCAACAGATATTTAACCTACGATATGCCCGGGTGTGTGCTCATCTAGGATATTCAGATATAAATAGAAGAGATATGACCCCCCCCCACCTCTTGCGGAGCTTACAGTCTAGCATTGGAGACTGATACTAATCAAAATAGTTTACAAGTCAATCATTATGCCAGACCCTGCTAAATGCCATGAAGGAAATGTATAGAGGAAATGATAAAGGGTAACAAAGAAGAAATATTTAGGGCGAACAAGGAAGGCTACTTTGGGAGGTGACATTTAAACTGCAACATGAAGGATGAGAAGGAGCTAGTTGCACAGAGGCAGTGCGTCGGAGGAGAAAGGGAGCGCATTTTAGGTACTCAATACGTATTTGTTGATGAATTAATTAATGACTGAGGGATATTGAAATGAATGCTGCTGCAAAGGCTTTTATCATGAAGGGTCGCTTGTAATGGAAAGAACAGTTCTGATCTCTATGTTCTCTATCTTGGATTTTCCTCTCCAGGCAGCCCTGGACCATCAGCGGTCTAACATCAATCAGTCTTTGAGCTGCTTATAGCAGGGGGTGCTGCCCCAACTCAGCTATTCACTGAGTTCTTAACAGGCCCCAATGCACATGACCCAGCCCCTGGCCTTGGGCAGCCTCGCAACCTGGGAACTCCTCTCTAAGAGCTCTCTTCCAGCGACAGATAGGCTTTTATGTGACTCGTTAGGATGTTGTTCTCTTTGATTTATATACACTTTGGAAAACTTGAGAGCCGTAGGCATATCCTTAGAGGTGATGCAGAAGGATGCTTGTGGTCATTTCTATATACAGTTTGAAGTGCATTCTTGGTCAGGAAGATAATCTGACAACACTTTGAACCTCTCTTCCAGAGCTTATCACATACTGCCGTGAATTTTATTTTTTGTGTGCCTGCCTTATCTCCCTTACTGAACTGTAAATATATTCTTTAGGGTAAAAGCGTGCTTTTTTAGGCATCTTCTGTCTTCTATTAGTGACTTGCCCATCGCAAGACCTGTGTGTTTGGATTAATGTTTTTCCTGTGAGGAAATGTATTGGGGCTTTCTTCATTGAATTATATTCTTGGAAAAGCCTCACTTAAGTTCAAGGGCAGTTCGTGGTGTAGTGGGTTTCTTAGTGTGTAGTCCATCCGTAGTGTGGCTCTATCAGTCAGAGGTTAAATCAGAGAAGCAGAAGCACAGGGATATATATCTATCTATAAAGAGATTTGCTTTAGGAATTTGGCAAGACACAGTTGTGGGAGCTGGTTCGGCCATCTTTGTAATGTGGTTATCTTTATGCCTGATGCTGAAGCTTAAAGTCCACAGGGCAGGCAGTTGGGAAGGAAAGATGGATGTAAAGTGGAGGAGAGCAAGAACGTGATGGAACTCATGAGGATGGATTGAAACCCATGCCAGTACTTGTTGCCTTGACCTTGGTAGCATGGCTGTCCTGCAGAGGCCAGGACACTTCGTCACAAAGCTAAACACATGCACAGCTGGTGCAGAAGTTGGAGAAGCTGAAGGAGGATACAGGGAAAGACCTGTATGGCTCAGTGTACTTTGAACCCAAAATCGTTACTCCTTTAAATATGTCATATTGTCACAGCCCTCAGAGAAATGCCATCTTATGGAGCTGATAAGGTGATTTTCTTCTGCAGTGTTTAAGCTGATTTTTTGGATTTGTCGCGGTTGTTTTCAATGAGGACTCCTCCTTGGGTTCTTCTGCCTCTTGATACTTCTTCAGAGGCTATGCAGGATTATAGGGGAGTTGTTTAAAAATCAAGCATAGACCTGCTATGTCTATGGGTAGGTGATATTGGTGATTGAAAGAAACAGTACCTTTGTGAAGAATTTATTCTGGAAGTCACTTTTCTGACTTTCAGGATTTCTGATTGAGTTGTTAGAGCTGATTCAGGCACTGAGGCCGTCCTGACAGGCCAGAGGGAGAGAGAGGGAGAGAAGGACTTAGGAAACACAGTGGGTAAACCTTGCTAGCACAGCCTTTCCTTTCCAGTTTGGTGGCTGGAAAGAGAAAAAGAGAAGACAAGATGGTGATGGATGTTTTGCAAGGTTTCAGCAGAGAGGATCTTCGCAGGTTGCCTACTAGCAAGGCGTGTGCAGTTTATAGGCATGGCCACAAGATGGTGCAATGACTGTGTACATTGTGTACACAGGGGAGGGGGCTGGGGATCAAGGGCCTCTAAATATTCAGCTTTTTTTGTCTCTCCATATGGGGCCTAAACACTGGGAAGATAGCAAATGTGGAAGGGAGCCAGGGAATTTGAATGTTTTACCAAATATTATCTGCAGTGTTTGAAAATGAAGAAAACCTATTTACAGCCATGCTTGGCTCTGAAATTGTCGTGATGAGTAGTGGGTATGCAGTCTGTAAATCTGTCGGCTAATTATGAGTTCTTTGCTTTTGTCAGTTACATGGCAAGCTAATAAACTGTGGCATAAATTGGCACATTTTATACAACAGATTCTGTTGCCATTGGACGTGCTTGATGGGTTGTGGGGTGGGATGGGACACTGAGTTTTTGTCCCTCTAACCATATACTTTTCCCTTGAGGCCTGGGTGAAGAGTTTCCTTTACTTTATGCCACTTAAGTCCTGTACAGGCCAGTGAAATAGCAGCAGTTCAAGATGGCTTAAGAGTCTTAATGCAAGTATGTGTTGCTGTCTCGTCTGTCTGGGGCTCGACGAAGGTAGATTAGTTCATAGCACCCATTAGCAGCATGATTCCTAAAGGTAGGCATGTGACTTGGAGGGCCTGGCTAAAATGTCATAAAATATACGATTTTGAAGTGAGTGAAAGCTACCTTTAAGTGCTTTAGAAAAGAATGGCTCAGCTTTAATAATACACTGGTCAGAAAGATTAGCTATATGTACATAACAGAGAATGTAAAATGGTATAAATTTTATTCTATTCAAAAATAAGACAACTTAATACTGGAATTTGAAAAATTGTTGGTTTTCTAAACAGAAAATCCTATAGAAAGACAATTTTAAGATATTACAAAAAATAAAAGACAAGTGAAAGTCTAGAAGAAAAGAACTACCATATATGACAAAGGGTTACATAATTACAAAGAACTAATATAAAACCAACAAGGAAAAGATAAACAAGCCAACAGCCAAACGAATAAGGGTCTTTGAACAAGAAATTTACAGGAAAAATATAAATAGCTAATTATCATATGAAAAGTCCCTAGGTACTGGTAATGGGAAAATGCAGATCCAAATGAAAAAAATAGCATTATTTTTGCTTCTCAGAAAGGGGAAAAAAGATAACATCCAGGGTTGTTAATGGTATAGTGAAAGAGATACTCTCATATACTCTTTTTTAAAAATTTTACTTTTTTACTTTACTTTCATTTTATTTTTTAAACATCTTTATTGGAGTATAATTGCATCACAAGGCTGTGTTAGTTTCTATTGGACAACAAAGTGAATCAGCCATATGCATACATATATCCCCATGTGTCTGGTGTCCCCTTCCTCTTGCATCTCCCTCCCTCCCACCCTCCCTATCCCACCCCTCTAGGTCATCACAAAGCACCGAGCTGATCTCCCTGTGCCATGCGGCTGCTTCCCACTAGCTATCCATTTTACGTTTGGTAGTGTATATACGTCAATGCCACTCTCTCACTTCGTCCCAGCTTACCCTTCCCCCTCCCCATGTTCTCAAGTCCATGCTCTACATCTACGTCTTTATTCCTGTCCTGCCCCTAGGTTCATCAGAACCATTTTTTTGGAACATCTTTATTAGAGTATAATTGCTTTACAATGGTGTGTTAGTTTCTGCTCTACAACAAAGTGAATCAGCTATACCTATACATATGTTCCCATATCCCTTCCCTCTTGCGTCTCCCTCCCTCCCACCCTCCCTATCCCACTCCTCTAGGTGGTCACAAAGCACCGAGCTGATCTCCCTGTGCTATGCGGCTGCTTCCTACTAGCTATCTATTTTACATCTGGTAGTGTATATATGTCCATGCCACTCTCTCACTTTGTCCCAGCTTACCCTTCCCCCTCCCCATGTCCTCAAGTCCATTCTCTAGTAGGTTTGTGTCTTTATTCCCATCTTGCCCCTGGGTATTTCATGATCACGTTTTGTTTTTTTTAGATTCCATATATATGCGTTAGCATACGGTATTTGTTTTTCCTTTTCTGACTTACTTCACTCTGTATGATAGACTCCAGGTCCCTCCACCTCACTACAAATAACTCAATTTCATCTCTTTTTATGACTGAGTAATAGTCCATTGTATATGTGTGCCACATCTTCTTCATCCGTTCACCTGTCGTTGGACACTTAGGTTGCTTCCATGTCCTGGCTATTGTAAATTGTGCTGCAATGAACATTGTGGTACATGCCTCTTTTTGAATTATGGTTTTCTCAGGGTATATACCCAGTAATGGGATTGCTGGGTCATATGGTAGTTCTATTTGTAGATTTTTAAGGAACCTTCATACTATTCTCCATACTGGCTGTATCAATTTACATTCCCAACAACAGTGTAAGAAGGTTCCCTTTTCTCTACACCCTCTCCAGCATATATTGTTTGTAGATTTTTTTGATGATGGCCATACTGACTGGTGTGAGATGATACCTAATTGTAGTTTTGATTTGCATTTCTCTAATAATTAGTGATGTTGAGCATGTTTTCATGTGCTTCTTGGCAATCTGTGTGTCTTCTTTGGTGAAATGTCTGTTTAGGTCTTCCACCCATTTTTAAATTAGGTTGTTTTTTTTTTTTGATATTGAGCTCCATGTGCTGTTTGTATATTTTGGAGATTAATCTTTCATCCAATGTTTCATTTGCAAATATTTTCTCCCATTCCGATGGTTGTCTTTTCGTCTGGTTTATGGTTTCCTTTGTTGTGCAAAAGCTTTTAAGTTTCATTAGGTCCCATTTGTTTATTTTTGTTTTTATTTTCATTACTCTAGGAGGTGGGTCAAAAAATATCTTGCTGTGGTTTATGTCAAAGAGTGTTTTTTCTATGTTTTCCTCTAAAAGTTTTATAGTGTCTGGCCTTACATTTAGGTCTCTAATCCATTTACAGTTTACTTTTGTGTATGGTTTTAGGGAGTGTTCTAACATCATTCTTTTACATAGAGCTGTCCAGTTTTCCCAGCACCACTTATTGAAGAGGGTGTCTTTTCTCCATTGTATGTTCTTGCCTCCTTTGTCATAAATTAGGTGACCATATGTGTGCGGGTTTATCTCTGGGCTTTCTATCCTGTTCCACTGATCTATATTTCTGTTTCTGTGCCAGTACCATACTGTCTTGATTACTGTAGCTTTGTAGTATATTTTGAAGTCAGGGAGCCTGATTCCTCCAGCACTGTTTTTCTTTCTCAGTATTGCTTTGGCTATTCAGGGTCTTTTGTGTTTCCATACAAATTGTAAATTTTTTTGTTCTAATTCTGTGAAGAATGCCATTGGTAGTTTGATAGGGATTCCTAGCCATGACACTCAGAGAAGAGAAAGAAACAAAAGGAATACAAATTGGAAAAGAAGAAGTAAAATTGTCACTGTTTGCAGATGACATGATACTATGCATAGGAAATCCGAAAGATGCCACCAGAAAGCTACTAGAACTAATAGGTGAATTTGGTAAAGTTGTAGGATACAAAATTAATGCACAGAAATCTCTGGCATTCCTATACACTAACAGCAAATAATCAGAAAGAGAAATTAAGGAACAATCCCATTTATGATTGCAACAAAAAGAATAAAATACCTAGGAATAAACCTCCCTAAGGAGGCAAAATACTCGTATTCAGAAAACTACAAAACACTGATGAAAGAAATCTCACATACTCTTGAGAAAAAATTTTAACAGGAATTCTGGATGACAATTTGGCAGCTTCTATCAAAACTTCTAATGTGTATGCCAAGAAATGCCACTTTTAGGAATGTCTCCTCTCCTACAGAAATATTCAATATGTGCCCAAATTTGTGCGTGTGAAGATGCTCATCACAGCATTGTTTATGCTAGAAAAGATGGAAAACAATCTCATATTCTCTCAGTTAGGCCAGTGGCTAAATAAACTGGCATATCAATACTATGAGATATGCAGTTGTTAAAAGGATTGAGACAGAACTATATGTACTGACATGAGCCAATCTCCAGTCTATACAGTTTTAAAAAATGTGTGTGCATGTGTGTGTGTGTGTGTGTAAGTATACAGAAACAGATCTGGGAGGACACACTGCAAACTGATAATACTGATTAGCTCTAGCTCTCCAGAGGGGATTTGGATTGACAATGTGAAGGAACACTTCCACACTTTGCTTTATATACTTCTCTCTATATTTTTAATAATAAGCATGTGTTAATGTATTATGAAATTTAAAAATAAATTTATTTTATAAGATATTACTAGGATTAGAAAAGTTACAGCCTCTCTTCTCAAAGCTTCACAGGTGCCCAAATAATCCTCAATAAGAAATCAAAAAGCTAAGACCTACATGAGATAAAAATTAACAACTGTGTGCTCCTAATTTCCCTTAATTTTGTTCTTCTCAGGTCCACAGAATTCGCTTTTATTACAAGTTTTTCCTGGTTGTCATCTGGCTGTAGCCCTGCAAGGGATGATGGGAGGGGTTGGGGTGAGGAGCGAGAGGGTTGGCTAGAAAAGCATGTTTTTCTTTCCTTCAGCCTCCTTTGCTGCCTTAACTCATTGAAGAATGTTTTCCTCTTTACTTTTTGTGTCTTTTCTTATTTTAGGGCTTTCCAAATTGCACTTCTCCACAATCATGCAGTTTTCAGTACTTGTCATTAGGGTTCTGTGATCTGGCTAGATGTGGACTTTTGTAAAAGCATTCCACTGGTCTTTCCAGGGTTCTGGGGAATTGTCACTTCAGCCAACTCTATTTCTTGCTCTCCCAGCTCTTCTTTCTTCCCAGGGACTAATAATGACATAATCCACTCTGGGATCCCCACAATTGCCCCACAATTTCCTCATGATCACCTGGGGACTTCTATCATGGTTTTTGGTTTGTTATAAAACCTTTGCCTTCTTAGACTGTATTTTGTTGAATGTTCTTGATTTCTATCTTATATGCTTTTGCACCAGGGTAGCATCCATCAAGCCTCCATCCACATTCAACTCCTTAACTATTTACCCTCAGAGGAAAAATTGCCATGATGAATGCTATCCATTTCAGCCGATTAGTTCACCTTCTTTGCTGAGTGCTTGTGTTAAACGCACTCCTGAGGCATATTTTGCAATTTGCGCCTCACTGTACTTTTTTCCAACAGGTGTATTAGATTGCTGGTCACATATCACCATCAGATTTTGACCTGCAGTTATATTTGTAAATGACTTTTCAGCCTTTTCCACTAGTTGTCTTAATCTTTATACCTACACAGAACTCCTTTTCTGAGATCCCTGTCATTTATGTGCTATCCACCATAACGCTCTATGACCTCCTTTTTGCCTTATCCTAGAAGATAGTATGTGTCAAAGACTAGTGTCTTCCTCTGCCCATCTTTCATATACTCTTCTAGATCTATTTTCTTTTGCTGGAGAAAGTTAAAAGTAGCTACCATCTATTATGGAATTTCTTATCTCCGGGTTGAAAATTTTCATTACTGTATTTTCCTATAAAGAGCAGGCATATTTGCCTTATACCCACTGAATACTGATGAAAATATTAAAGAGCATCAGCATTAGGTCAGTTCCTTGAGAAACACGACACAGTGTGCTTCCCTGCCTCTGGATCTTATTGAACTATCAAAACCTAGGTTGTCAACATCATCCTGTAGTGCCAATTGTATACGGTCTGAACCATATTTTTCAAGCTAGTTAATGAGTAGGTCATTGCCAGGAGTGGAATCAAAAGACTTTCTAAGGGCTTTCCTGGTGGCGCAGTGGCTGAGAATCCCCTGCCGATGCAGGGCACACGGGTTCGTGGCCCGGTCTGGGAAGATCCCACGTGCCGCGGAGCAGCTGGGCCCGTGAGCCATGGCTGCTGCGCCTGCGCGTCCGGAGCCTGTGCTCCGCAACGGGAGAGGCCACGACAGTGAGAGGCCCGCGTAACGCAAAAAAAAAAAAAAAAAAAAAAAAAAAAAAAAAAAAAAAAAAAAAAAAAAAAAAAAAAAATTATAGGGAATAAAATAACAAATAAAATAAATAAAATAACAAATTATTATGAAGACTATAAACAAGACGACCTAGACAGGGTGTCAGCAGTTCTCTATGGTCAGAAGCAAGTAAAGAGTCAAAAAGGTAACAAGATAGTTAAAACGGTGACAAGTCTTGAAATAAACAACTTTGTCATTTCATTCTTTCACAGAGAGGCCAAGCCAGTCAGGGGCACACCCCAGCCTTTGCAAGGTACACTGAAAGAAGTGCTGGGGATTTTGAAAGAGACGATAGCTCCAAAGCATTGGGGATGTCTCAGAATTAATATGCATTCACTGTGGAAAAACAGAAACCACAGAGACAAAAAAGTTAAAAAATAGCCACTGTTAATATTTTTACGTTTATCTCTTTCTATATTTTCCTCTGCATATATATTTTTAACAAAATGGAAATCATGCTGTAAATACAAATTTTTCTTAAATTAAAAATACATCTTGAATATCTTTTCATGTCATCAAGTATTCCTCCACTATACAATTTCTTAAACCTGTCAAAATGTAATTCTCATTGTACAGCCACAGATGATCATGATATGAAAGAATAAGGGGAGAACCCAAGAAACTGGTGCATTCTTATGGGAAGCTCATGGATACGCTCACCTGTGAAAAAGGGTGAGTTCAAAACCTGGCAAGACAGCATTCTGAGCATTGCATCGCAGTGTCATCTGCAAATTTGATCATTGTGTCTTTTCAATATTTTGCCACTCGTTGTGGCAGCCATGAGAACGTGCATTGCAGACCTCCAACTCCAGAGAAAGTAAATGACCAAAGGCCCCAGCTGCTGTGCTCTGAGACCCTCTGCTGGATTGGACCTCTCTCCTTTGCTTCACAGGGTCAGACTTACATTGCAGTCTGAGACCATTCCCAGCTTCTCCAGCTCCCGCCCTGCCCCATTTTCTCACACAGGTGTTTCCTCTGCTGAAATTGTTGCACGTTGAATCCTGTCTTGGTCTCTGCTTCTTGCAGGACCCGATCTAGCAAACTGATTAATGGAAACACACGAGAGCTGGTGTCAGAGGCTCACTGTACACGTGAGCAGTCTCACTGCACGTTACCACTGAGCTAGCAGATGCTGCTGCTGCTAACCCCTAACCATCCTGAAATACTCTGGCTGCTGACCCACCTATACCTGGTCAGAGCCATTTGGCCCCGGCTAAATTCCTGGGGCTGGCAGGAACCAAATGTACTTCGTGGATACTGACAACTAATGCTTTGTAGAAGATATTTCTCTTTTTAAAATGCAGGTGTCCGCAATGTTCATTGTAGCACATTTACAATAGCCAAGACACGGAAGCAACCTAAATTTCCATCGACAGAGGACTGGATAAGGAAGATATGATATGTATACACACACACACACACACACACACACACACACGATGGAATACTACTCAGCTATAAAAGAAGAATGAAATAATGCCATTTGTAGCAACATGGAGGGACCTAGAGATGATCATACTAGGTGAAGTATGTCAGACAGAGAAAGACAAATACCGTATATCACTTAAATGTGGAATCTAAAAAGATGATACAAACGAACTTATTTACAAAACAGAAACAGACTCATAGACTTTGAAAACAAACTTATGGTCACCAAAGGGGAGAGGTGGAAAGATGGATAAATTAGGAGGTTGGGATTAACATATACACACCTACTATCAATAAAATAGATAATCAATCAACAAGGACCTACTCTATAGCACAGGGAACTCGACTCAATATTCTGTAATAACCTATATGGGAAAAGAATCTGAAAAAGAATGGATATGTGTATATGTATAACTGAGCCACTGTGCTGTACACCTGAAACGAACACAACATTGTAAATCAACTATACCCTAATATAAAATTAAAAAATAATAAAATAAAATAAAATGTATGGAAAAAAATGTAGGTGTCCTAGCTCACTTATGGTCTATGAAACAAGCCAATTCTCCTTGAAGGCCAGCGTGGTTGAGCAGCTGCAAGTTGACCCAGATGATATAGCATCCATCCATCCAGCTCCTCGGTCAAAGCCATTGCTCTCAGGATCACCATTGCCCTCGCTAATAATTATCAGAGCTAACATTAACCGAACACTTAATCTGTGCCAGGCGCTATGCCAAATACCGTGCATGCACCATCATCTTATTCGATTCTCATTAACTCCTCCGCAAGGTAGGTCCTATTTTTTCCCTCAGAGATGTGTTTGCTGAAAGCCACATAACTAATAAATGGGACCATTTAAAGTCAGGTCGATCTCATTTCACAGCCTGTGCACTTAACCACTAGAATGAGCACACTTAGGACACTTTAAGAAAGCTTTTCCTGCCAGTGATACGTCCAGGTCAGGACCTCAGGCTTCACTCACTCAAACTTATTGCTCAGTAGTGACCTTCCCCAGACCCAAATCTCACTCCTCGGTGGGAAGTGGTGCTGGATGGGGTGGACTTGGCTAAGAAGTTGGGTCTAAATTGTCATGCGGGGAACCTGAAAAAAAAACCTTGGGAACAGGAGCTTCTGGGGATCTATTGCGTGTGTTATGCTTCACAATAAAACAAGTTAACACCAATAACAACAAAGGTCTTAAATGTAATAGCTAACACGTATTAAGTGCTTTCTATGTGCTAGAAATAAAAAAAAATAAAAAAATAAATTGTCATGCAGGGAAGTTCGTAGCTGGGAAGACAGCAGGTGGATTCTAATCCCAATGTGCCAGCTAGCAGAGGAGCTGGGATTAGAGGAAAGCCTGTCCATTTCACTCTTTACATTTGGGGACACGATGTTCATGAATGATCTAATTGAGCGATCATGGGCTGCAAGCATAAAAAGTAAACAGAAATTATTTAGGCAGGGCTTTTCTCCCCCAAAAGTCCAGAGTGAGTTTACCCAGAGACAGAGTCCTCATTTGTTCCATTAATACTACCTCATGGCATCGGGGCTGCTCTAACCGCTGCCTTTCCCCCCTTGGCAGATGAAGTATCTGTTCTTTCTTGCCCCGTGAGATGCACACACCGACTATCACTTGAGTCAATTAGGAAACTACTGAGTGTCTCTTCAGCCACTCAGGCCACGCTGGTGCTGGGTGTGTGGTAGTTGAGTATTAGCGCCACGGCTGTGTCAGGGTGCTGGCGGCTCCTGTTTCCACTGTTCTCTTCCTTCCCAGCTTCTCCATGTCAGCAGTGTGGTGACATAGCTGGTCGTGCTTCAGTGAGGTCCCTCCGGTTGACACTGAAGTCAATCAAGGTGGGCTTAGCAGCTGGGTCTCCACACCCGTGGCAAACAAGCAAGAGGGGTCAAGACTTCAGTTTTCTAGGAAATGGGAACCTTTGGGCAAATTCAGTAAGTCTTTATTAGGCCCTTATTATGTACCCCTAACTGGGCTAAGTGCTGAAGGGAGGGGGTAGAGAAAGAAGGAGGAAATTCTTCTCCATCCTCCTCTCCTCCTCATTGCTACTGTTTATTAGGCACCTGCCACATGGTGCCGGCATTATCTCAGCACCCAGAACAGCCTACGAGCACTACGCCCATATTACAGATCAGGAAATTGATGCGTAGAGCAGCCAGCTGAATCATTTCTCCAAGATCACATATAGCTATAGTACCAATGCCTGTCCTCAGGTAAATCATGTTCTGTTTGAGGTTTAAAAACGTGTAAAGGTAAAATTGTTTTCGTTAACATTATGAAAGAGTGTATGGCAAATTAACACATGTAATAAAACCCAGTGCTGCAAGGCACATTGTTTGTAAATGTCATGGTGGGGGTAGGGGATGGGAAGGAAAGAGAGAAGGTAAGGAGCAGCAGCTATGTCCTGGAAGGCTCCTCAAGAACACGGAGTTTCAGGGAATTCCCTGGCGGTCCAGCGGTTAGAACGTCCACACTTTCGCTGCTGTGGGCCCAGGTTCAATCCCTGGTCGGGGAACTAAGATCCTTCAAGCCACACACTGTGGCCAAACAAACAAACAAAAAACAACATGGAGTTTCAACAGCACTTGGGAAGATGTATAAGACCTGAACAACGGAGGGAAAATGAAGAATCATATAGACAAAGGCGTGTGGCTGACAAGGAACCCAAGGAGCAAATCACATAAAAATCCTTGTTTTCAGGACTTCCCTGGAGGTGCAGTGGTTAAAAATCTGCCTGCCAATGCGGGGGACACGGGTTCGAACCCTGCTCTGGGAAGATCCCACGGGCCGCGGAGCAACTAAGCCCGTGCCCCACAACTACTGAGCCTGTGCTCTAGAGCCCGCGAACCATAATTACTGAAGCCCGCGCGCCTAGAGCCCGTGCTCTGCAATAAGGGAAGCCACTGCAATGAGAAGCCCACGCACCGCAATGAAGAGTAGCCCCCGCTCGCCGCAACTAGAGAAAGCCTGAGTGCAGCAACGAAGACCCAACGCGGCCAAAAAAAAAAAAAAAAAAAATCCCTGTTTTCTTGAGAGCTGTGGTTGCCAAGAGGGAGGGGTGGTGGGGGAGAGATGGAGTGGGATTTGGGGGATTAGTAGATGCAAACTGTTATATATAGGATGGATAGACAACAAGGTCCTACTGTATAGCACAGGGCACTATGTTCAATATTCTGTGATAAACCATAATGGAAAAGAACAATATACGTCTAACTGAATCACTTTGCTGTACAGCAGAAATTGACACAACATTGTAAATCAACTCTACTTCAATAAAAAAAATGTTAAAAAAATCCCTGTTTTCTTGGAGGTGACATTCTACTTTGTTATTGTCATAGCACATCACTATTTCTGACTAGCTTGTTTATTTATTTGTTTACTGATTCCCAACCACTCCCAAGGATGTATGCTCCATGGCAGCAGTCACTGTAGATGATGATTCTGGTTGCCTTTCTTTCTTTCCCCTTTCTCCAGACGACACCCCGTGACAATTTGTGAAACGCCCCAAATAAGATTTTCAGCCATGTGCTTGGAGTTAGTATGTTGACCCTATTACCTACTTCAAGCCCAGTGGCATGATTTACTCCCCCTCCTGAAGTTCTACTGATTGTGTCAGAGACGGGAGAATATAACCTAGGCTTAGGCTGATCCAATTAAGGTAAACCTCAGAACATTTGCTTTTCCATGGGTGTGAAGATGTGGGACTACAGCCACTGATGGCCAGAAGGGGAACAGTTGCTGCTGCTGGAGATCATCACGTGGAACCCAAAGGTAAAGCTGGCACTGCAGAGGACAAGACAGAGGAACACAAAGAACTTTGGTGACATTATTGGGTTGCTAGGTCAAGCGTTATCGAAATCTAAGTCTGCCTCTAGACATTTCAGTTAGGTGAGGCAGTTTGAGTTAGATTTTCTGTCATTTGGAACCAAAAGGTTTGAGACAGGGGTTTTGTCTTCACTGTTGCTGTATCGTCGGTGTCTTCTCTAGAATGATCCCTGGCCCGTAGCAGGAACTCAATATTTTAGTGAGTGAAAAAGGAGGTTATAGAGGAAGTGACCCCTTCTTTTCTCAATGTTTTAAAAAATTAATATACTGGTTTAGGTTTCATTTCTGTGAAGCACATCACACATACAGAAATGCATGTCAAACATAGGCATATTTTAGAGCATAATATTAAAGAGAACACCTGCGTAACTTTCACCCCAGTTAAAAATAGAACAGTGTCATTTCATATGGAGAGATTAGATATGGATGGACCACAAACGTCATACTGAAGCAATTTAAACACATTATAGCAGAACTTGGCGTAGGCATTGCCTTTGGGGGATGAATTTCTTCCCAATAAAACTGGTTGTAAATTGAAACAAATATTTAGAACAGCGCCAGCATCTTGGAAGCTCCCTTTGCTCCTTCCTCACTTTCTTCCTCTTCCGCTTCCTCACAGAGCAAACCACAGTGCTGACTTTGCATTACTTATTCCCTTGCTTATCTTTCCCTTACCTACAATACCCAGTAGTACCCCCTGAGCGTGCATCTCTAAAGTTTAGTTTGCCTGCTTTTTAAAAACTTTATGCAAATTACGGAATCATACAGTAGGCTGTATGAATGGCATAGTTCACTCTTTGTGCAACTGATCCATGTTGCTGCATGAACAGGTAGTTCATTTACTTTAACTGCTGTGCAGCATTCCACGTAATAACAATCTTCTAGTCTTAGACAAAAAATTTAGAAAAAGTTCACTATTTATTCCTCCACATTATTATCATCAGCATGATTATCAGTGTTGTTATTACTAACAACATTTTTTCCAGGTTATCCATTTTATTGGCATATAGCTGATTTTAGTAATCTCTCGTGATCCTTTGTATTTCTTCAGTGTCAGCTGTTACTTCTTTTTCATTTCTAATTCTATTGATTTAAGTCTTCCGCCTTTGTTTCTTGATGAGTCTGGCTAATGGTTTATCAGTTTTGTTTCTCTTCTCAAAGAACAAGCTTTTAGTTTTATTGATCTTTGCTATTGTTTCCTTCATTTCTTTTTCATTTATTTCTGATCTGATCTTTATGATTTCTTTCCTTCAGCTAACTTGGGGTTTTTTTTGGTTCTTCTTTCTCTAATTGCTTTAGGTGTAAGGTTAAGTTGTTTATTTGAGATATTTCTTCTTTCTTGAGGTAGGATTGTATTGCTATAAACTTCCCGCTTAGAACTGCTTTTGCTGCATCCCATAGGCTTTGGGTCGTCATGTGTTCATTGTCATTTGTTTCTAGGTATATTTTGATTTCCTCTTTGATTTCTTCAGTGATCTCTTGGTTATTAAGTAGTGTATTGTTTAACCTCCATGTGTTTCTATTTTTTACAGATGTTTTCCTGTAATTGATATCTAGTCTCATAGCGCTGTGTTCAGAAAAGACTCTTGACACGATTTCAATTTTATTAAATTTTCCAAGGCTTGACTTGTGACCCAAGATATGATCTATCCTGGAGAATGTTCCTTGAGCACTTGAGAAGACAGTGTATTCTGTTGTTTTTGGATGGAATGCCCTATAAATATCAATTAAGTCCATCTTGTTTAATGTATCATTTGAAGCTTGTGTTTCCTTATTTATTTTCATTTTGGATGATCTGTCCATTGGTGAAAGTGGGGTGTTAAAGTCCCCTACTATGATTGTGTTACTGTAGATTTCCTCTTTTAGAGCTGTTAGCAGTTGCCTTCTGTATTGAAGTGCTCCTATGTTGGGTGCATAATTATTTACAATTGTTATATCTTCTTCATGGATCGATCCCTTGATCATTATGTAGTGTCCTTCTTTGTCTCTTGTAATAGTTTTTATTTTAAAGTCTATTTTGCAATGTAATATTTTTTATTTATTTTTGGCTGCGTTGGGTCTTTGTTTCTGTGCACGGGCTTTCTCTAGTTGTGGCGAGTGGGGGTTACTCTTTGTTGCGGTGCACGGGCTTCTTGTTGCAGTGGCTTCTCTTTGTTGCGGAGCACAGGTTCTGGACGCACGGACTTCAGCAGTTGTGGAGCGCAGGCTCAGTAGTTGTGGCGCATGGGCTTAGTTGCTCCGCGGCATGTGGGATCTTCCCGGACCAGGGATCGAACCCATGTCCCCTGCATTGGCAGGGACATTCTCAACCACCATGCCACCAGGGAAGTCCCAAAGAGATCTTCATCTTTAGCAATATTTTGTGCCTCAAAGTCTATTTTAACAGATATTAACCTTGCTACACTGTATTCCTTTCTTCAGCATGTTCATGCTCTATCTTCCTTCCATGTTTTATTTCTAACCTTTCTATATCTTTAGCGTTCTGCTGCATCTCTTGTAAACAACATTTAGTTGATCTTTTTACTAATTTAGTCTGAACGTCTTTCTTATTACCTAGGGCTTTTAGTCCACTTACATTTGATTTAATTAGTTATGTCTGGATTTATATCTACCATATTATTTTTGTGCTTTCTAATTGGCTCAGCTCCTCCATTTCTTTTGTACCCTTGTTCTGTGTTTCTTTCTCCATTATTTTAGATGGGTTTAGGATATTTTGTCATTCCATTTTCTCCTCTACTAATTTGGATGTTATAGACTCTGTTTTATGCTTTTAATGGTTATCTTTGAAATGGCAAAGTGCATACTTAACTTGCCAAAAATATTTGGCTCATATTCTTACTCTCCTGGACAATAATTAGACCTTATAAACACTACCTACATTTATTCTTCTCCTGATATATATATATATATATATATATATATATATATAGAGAGAGAGAGAGAGAGAGAGAGAGAGAGAGAGAGAGAGAGAGATTTGCTGTATATTTTTTAGTTCAGTTCTTTTGACCCCACAAGGCATTATAATTATATAATCAGTATATTTTTAAAAAATTTATTTATTTATTATTTATTTTGGGCTGCATTGGGGCTTCGTTGCTGCATGCAGGCTTTCTCTAGTTGTGGTGAGCGGGGGCTACTCTTTGTTGTGTTGCACAGCCTTCTCATTTCGGTGGCTTCTCTTATTATGGAGCACGGGCTCTAGGCACGTGTGCTTCAGTAGTTGTGGCTCTCAGGCTCTAGAGCACAGGCTCAGTAGTTGTGGCACATGGGCTTAGTTGCTCCGCAGCATGTGGGATCTTCCTGGACCAGGGCTCGAACCTGTGTCCCCTGCATTGGCAGGCAGATTCTTAACCACTGTGCCACCAGGGAAGCCCCATCAGTATTTTTCTTATTGAAGTGTAGTTGACTTACGACATTGTGTTATTTTCAGGTGTACATCATAGTGATTCAGTGTTTTTTGCAGATTATACTCCATTATATGTTATTACAAGATAATGGGTATAATTCCCTTGCTATGCACTACATCCGTGTTGCTGGTCTATTTTATATCAGTATTAGATATAATACTGGTTGGCTCTGAGCTTAACCTTCTGTCACCCACACCTCAGGAGGCTGTGACAATTTAAACTGAGATGCTCCAGGTTCAGTAAATGCCCTTAGTTCAGAAGTAGTATTAATGCCCAGCTATGTATCCAAGTTCCAGTCTTCACTTACATTTTTGGCCTGGTCACTACTAACTCTTTTTCCAGCTCCTCGATGCTTTAAAGATGTTTGGAATATTTCATTCACCATTTTTAGTTTAGTGTGTGTGTGTGCTTGTTCGTTTTTTTTTAAGGCAGGAGCATCAGGCAAGATACTTATTCTGCTAGAACACCAGAAATGAACTTGGCCTTGTCTCTTTTAATGCAATTTCATTTCAGTCTCTTTCTTAAATTTGGGGTACATCTGCTTTAACCACCTTTTAGTTGTTTCTTTCTTTCTCAGCTCTGACTTTACCTCAGGAAAGTTTCTTTTCTTGTCTCCTTCTATGCTCATCTCACTGGAGTGTCAAAAAGAAAAAAAAATAATGACCCTAATCAGGTCTAAAATGCATAAGAGTAATGATAGAGATGCACTTGAATCAAGGAGAAATTCATAAATTACGACATGAAAGTATACTCAGAACCAGTGCCGTGAACTGCTAAAGTCCTTGAAACTGACAAGGACCCCTTCAGAATGTCAACAAAAGTACCTGCCTACTTTTCTCACCTTCCTCTTATTAAATCTGCTCTTCCTTAATTACCACCATTATTCAAGAGAAGTTAAAAAAAAATCTATTTTTTCTGTTTTATTGCAACAATGTAAAAGTAGTTTTATACTAGTTTGAAATCAAAAACTCAGAGTTTGAGTTGTATTTTGGTTATCTTCAGGAGGATATTTTGAAAACATTTGAGACTCCCCACAAGCACCATGTATAATACCTTGGTGTACCAAACATCTGACTTACAAATCAATCTCAGGACCATGACCTGTTTTTAAGATAGGGTCCACTTATAACTCGCTTTTTAAGAAATTTGTTAAAATAATGTTACAACCACATTAAAGGGCATTTAAAAGAAAATGTTTTCAACCTCTACCAACTAAATATAACCATCTTCATATTCCCTTCCAAAATTTATTTATGGGCTTACATAACTTACTTAGGTGTAATCATGGTAAATATACAATGCTGCATTTTCCTTTTGAAACATTTTAGTGTTTCATAAATACTCCTTCCTGTTATTACACAATTTCTTATCCATCATTTTCAACGGCTGCCTAGTATATTCCACCAAGCTGTAAATTTGCTTAATAGTTTTCCTACTGTTGAGCTTATAAGCCATTTCCACATTCTTCCCACTTTACTTTTGTAAACGTGTTTGTGCATGTATCCATTTGCTTCTTTCGACTTGTTGCTTAGGAGAAGTTTCCAGAATTGAACTTATTGGGTTTGAGGCTGATAGCATTTTATGGCCTTTAATACAGATCGGGCCCTAAAAATATTGTACCAATGTATGCTGACACCAAGAGGTGATGGGTATGCTCATTTCCCTTGACAGCAATCTAAAAATTATTTTTCTTTGTTTTTTTGCTAGTTGAATAATATGTATAAGTGGTGTGTGTATTCAACACGTTTGTTGAACTCATACTGAGTTAGGCGCTGTGCCAGGTACTACAGACATTGAGATGAATAAAATGTGGGCACTGCCTAGGAGGAATTCACAATCTAGTGGGATAGATAAGGAGAAGAGAGTGTGGTATAACAGAGGCCTGTATACATTGCCATAGGAATGCAAATGAGGGGTAGATTAAATATATGCATTTACCTCTGTTTTTCTGGAACATAGGCAGACTTACCATGGAAGTTAGTTCCTGCAGAATGTGTTGGAGTTTCCCAGACTGACAAGGGGCACCTCATTTTGGTTTTTGTTTTCATCTACATTCCCTATGTATTACATTCATTCCTAACGTGTTTGTTTTCTGTAGTTTCTCTTGCATAGATTACCTGTTTATTTTATTGTGTTGTTCAATTGCATTAATGGTAATATTTGTAGGAACTTAGTATCATAACAAGGCAAAGCTAACAAAGATAATAATGTCACAATAACCATTTGCTGGAAGAAAAAGAGAAAGGATCATAATGTTGAGTTGAGATGTAGGAGAGCATGATTGCCTATCTCTGAAAGAAAGGTGGTACTCCCAAGTTTACTCTCAAGAATAGAAGGATCATTTTGATAATGACTTTCAAAAAAAGGCATGTCTACTTTCTTCACGAGCCCATATTCAGTTTAGATATAGTACTTCATTTTAGAAATCATTTTATAATTCATTTATCCTTGAATCATGGCAGAATAGTTCCCAAGTTCTGGGCCAGGCTTGTGAGCTTGCTTATCACGGATTAACGATAAGCAGTAGAATGTCATAGAAAGAGTGAGACAACCTGGGTATAAGTCCCGGTTTGACCACACACAAGCTGTATTGCCTTTCTCCTGTTTTTACCTTCTCAGAGTCTATTTTCTCATCTGTTAAGTTGGGGGTTAATCATACCTACTCCCTAATGAGGATATTAATGTTCAATCAGGTGATAGGCATAAAGTAGTTAGCAAAGCACATGACACATAGTAGACATTCAATAAATCCTAGTCTTGTTTGTGGTCACTGGATTGGGAAGATAAGACACACATCTAGGAAGGACTAATTCTTTTCCACCTTGTTGATTATAGCATGGATTAACTAAAAAATCCTGGCAAGGAAAGTCCCCACACCCTAAGATGGGGAAAGTCATGTTATGAATACATAAATAATCTGATAAGATAACAGAGAGGTAGCAGCTCTCAAATATCAATACTTTTGAGGCAGGAAGTGGGCCAGGGTGCTATGCTCTGGCAGGCCGAATAAATGCAGAAGTCAGCAAGGCTGCAAAGCGTTTTTTGCTTTCAATCAACCAATAAATTTCATGTTTCAAGTGTGTGCTTCAGTAATATCACCTTTCCATTTACAATCGGAACAGAAGCTCAGGAACATTGAAAACCTGATTCTCAAGGACTGTCCGTTAAGGCCCTTGAGCCCAAGCCCTATTTTCTAGATGAGGTTACAGATGTCATCATGTGCTACTTAGTGGAGATTTGATTCAGAGGGAAAAAAAAATTAGATTTCCTTACTTTTTGGTCCATTTCCATTAGATCAATAGTCTCCAACCTTTAGAACCACAAAGAGGTTGAGAATTTGTTAGAAGCACCGTGGAGCATGTGGAAAGTGAACTGAAAGCAATTTTTGGGTGTGTTTTGCAGTGGTTGTTACCAGGTGGGCTTGAGTCCTTTTTGTTTAGAGTCTCTCAAGTATGTATGCTCTCGCCAAAGGCCAGCACTAAAAGGAACATACATGTGAAGAGGCCACTTAGCATCACTCTCCTCACTTCAGTGAGACAGCCATTACTTTTCATTAAATAAGTAATATTCTGTGCAATCCACTTACTCATCATTAAAGGCCATTAGTAGCTACTCTTTGTCACACACAAACCCTAATGGAGCTCTATCAAGAGTTTTACTAAAGAGTTGCTAATTTTCAAAGAGAAAATTAGTAATGCTGGAAGCAGAATTTAGATTTACCTCTAAAGCTCTTCTAAATATCCTCCCCTTTCCCCTCTGCCCTCGAAAAACAAAGCAACCTGACACTACTTACGGTGAGGCTCTAGCAGGAAGAACCTCTGCTCTGGGTCTCCTCCCCAGTGGCTGCAGTTCAGGCTTTGGTCACAGGGGAGCACACTGATCTCTCAGCTGAAAGCTCATAGAACAGTTGCCTGCTTCTCTGGTCTTTTTGGACCTCAGTCTGTCCAGTTTGAAGGCCAGGTCATTTAGCGCTGCCAGCAGGCCACAAAAGAGTCCTCTTTTATGCAGGCACCAACTCTTCCCTGTGTCCCAGTAGTTCAGAAGGAGATCTTTGCCTAGGCTAATTTGAAAATGCAACAATAGAACGAATGAATTTGGGTTGGCCGTGACAACAAGTTGTTTTTATTTCCTGGTGGCAAATCTGCTTAGTGGGACAAGAAGGGTCTTAATTAACAGGTGTGGCAGAGAAAGGTGGCCTACCTACATGGCCTCAGGTAAGATCTGGGAGAATCCCCTCCCCACCTCCACTTTATTCTCACTCATCTTATCTTTGATCCATACCATTGGTTTCATTAGTGTCATCTTGAAAATTCATTAATGTCCAAATGAAAATTCCCCTGGAGTTTGGAAAACTTGGTGTAAATTGTTTGAGTAGGTCATTCTGAAAGTTCTAGCATGGGCATTGGTGCTATTTCTTGGCTAGATATTCAGAGATAAGTAGGACCAAGGAGTAAGAAACCAGAGAAAATTAGGGCAGAGATGCTTAAATGTTATTTTCATGAATAACCCATAAAAAAGTGAAACTTGATTTCCTTGGCCATCTGGTCGTTCGTGAATTTAATTTTTGGCTTTTACATAATAAATAACAGACCAGAGAGAGACTGGATATCTTGTTTCCTTTGCTGGGTTCAGGATTAGGAGATAATCCTGAGACTGTTCATTGTATATTCTCAACACACATAGACATTAAACCCATCAGGAGGCAGGGTACTTTGTGTTTGCCAGAAGACCATTCCAGTTGCAAATGCTTTTTAATTAACAGGGGCTTTGTATCAGCTTTCCTATCTACCCAGCTAGCGTTCCCATGCCTGGGCAGGTGCATCCTGTTGTGTATTACAGAACAACAAAGAGGAGTGCAAGGGCAGGGACACTTCAGACAATTATGACCCAACGAATACCTGCTTCCCTGCTCTCTGCTTCCAGCGAATTCTGTTGCTCCTCTTGCTGAATTCCCCAAAGAAGTTCTCTTTAAGCAAACTATGGCTCTGGTTGCTTCATTCATTCATTCATACATTCAACAAATATTTACTGAACACCTGCTCTGTGCTATGTGCTGGGGTAGGCCCTGGGCATATAGTGCTGAACAAGGACGGCTCACTATCTAAGACTGAAGGCACTTATTCATGAAACCATAAAGGTAAAGTGAGATTGATACTTTAGTGCCAGAAGTCTTGGAAAAACTTCCCATGTGGATTGATCACCCCTTTCCCCCATAGTGTTTCTTTTTCTGCCTTAAAAAGCCTGCCTCTCTGACGAAAATGGACTACCCCACTCTACAATGCCAGGGAACCCCAGGGAAGATGTCAGTGCCCACACTACCCAGCAATTTGATGTGGCAAAGAGTGCTTCCGTAGCCAAGAGCTAGTAGGACCAAAAAACCCAGAGTCAGGACTACTGACACGCATGTTATATACAGCACACAAGCAACTGGATTTGGCATATGGGGCCAGATGGGGGCAATGGTCTTCCTAGTTCCTCATTTTACCACTTGGCCAAACCAGCAGAGTCACTGAAACCTGATATCTAGGGTCAATCCTTTTACCCATAGTGGGAAGGCAGAGGGGTGAGAAGAAAGTAATTACACGTAAGGATCATAGAATTTCAGAGCTGGTGTGGTCCTCTATACACTTGATACCCATAGTATGGTCCATGGACCAGCAGTGTAAACATCACCTGGGAGCTTGTTGGAAATGTGGAATCTCAGACTCCACCCCAGACCTACTGAACCTGGATCTGCCATTGCACAAGATACCCAGGTGATTTGTAAGCATATTAAACTTTGAGAAACAGTGCTCTAGATTAGTAAGTTTAAACCTTTCCCCCCGACACCCACATATTTTTTAAATTTAATTTTATTTATATTTTTTATACAGCAGGTTCTTATTAGTAATCTATTTTATACATATTAGTGTATATATGTCAATCCCATTCTCCCAATTAATCACACCACCACCCCCCTCCGCCACTTCCCACCTTGGTGTCCATACATTTGTTCTCTACATCTGTGTCTCTATTTCTGCCATGCAAACCAGTTCATCTGTACCATTTTTCTAGGTTCCACATACATGAGTTAATATACAATATTTGTTTTTCTCTTTCTGACTTACTTCACTCTGTATGACAGTCTCTAGATCCATCCATGTCCCTGCAAATGACCCAATTTCTTTCCTTTTTATGGCTGAGTAATATTCCATCGTTTATATGTACCACATCTTCTTTATCCATTCATCTGACGATGGGCATTTAGGTTGCTTCCATGACCTGGATATCGTAAATAGAGCTGCAATGAACATTTTGGTACATGACTCTTTTTGAATTATGGTTTTCTCAGGGTATATACCTAGTAGTGGGATTGCGGGGTTGTATGGTAGTTCTATTTGTAGTTTTTTAAGGAACCTCCATACTGTTCTCCATAGTGGCTGTATCAATTTACATTCCCACCAGCAGGGCAAGAGTGTTTCCTTCTCTCCACACCCTCTCCAGCATTTATGGTTTCTAGAGTTTTTGATGATGGCCAATCTGACCAGTGTGAGATGATATCTCATTGTAGTTTTGATTTGCATTTCTCTAATGATTAATGATGTTGAGCATTCTTTCATGTGTTTGTTGGCAATCTGTATAACTTCTTTGGAGAAATGTCTATTTAGTTCTTCTGCCCATTTTTGGATTGGGTTGTTTGTTTTTTTGTTATTGAGCTGCCTGAGTTGCTTATAAATTTTGGATATTAATGCTTTGTCAGTTGCTTCATTTGCAAATATTTTCTCCCATTCTGAGGGTTATCTTTTGGTCTTGTTTATGGTATCCTTTTCTGTGCAAAAGCTTTTAAGTTTCATTAGGTCCCATTTGTTTATTTTTGTTTTTATTTCCATTTCTCTAGGAGATGGGTCAAAAAAGATCTTGCTGTGATTTATGTCATAGAGTGTTCTGCCTATGTTTTCCTCTAAGAGTTTGATAGTGTCTGGCCTTACATTTAGGTCTTTAACCCATTTTGAGTTTATTTTTGTGTGTGGTGTTAGGGAGTGTTCTAATTTCATACTTTTACATGTAGCTGTCCAGTTTTCCCAGCACCACTTATTGAAGAGGCTGTCGTCTTTTCTCCACTGTATATCCTTCCCTCCTTTATCAAAGATAAGGTGACCATATGTGTGTGGGTTTATCTCTGGGCTTTCTATCCTGTTCCATTGATCTATATTTCTGTTTTTGTGCCAGTACCATACTGTCTTGATTACTGTAGCCTTGTAGTGTAATCTGAAGTCAGGGAGCCTGATTCCTCCAGCTCCATTTTTCGTTCTCAAGATTGCTTTGGCTATTCAGGGTCTTTTGTGTTTCCATACAAATTGTGAAAATTTTTGTTCTAGTTGTGTAAAAAATGCCAGTGGTAATTTGATAGGGATTGCATTGAATCTGTAGATTGCTTTGGGTAGTAGAGTCATTTTCACAATGTTGATTCTTCCAATCCAAGAACATGGTATATTTCTCCACCTATTTGTATCATCTTTAATTTCTTTCATCAGTGTCTTATAGTTTTCTGCATACAAGTCTTTTGTCTCCTTAGATAGGTTTATTCCTAGATATTTTATTCTTTTTGTTGCAGTGGTAAATGGGAGTGTTTTCTTAATTTCACTCTCAGATTTTTCATCATTAGTGTATAAGAATGCCAGAGATTTCTGTGCATTAATTTTGTATCCTGCTACTTTACCAAATTCATTGATTAGCTCTAGTAGTTTTCTGGTAGCATCCTTAGTATTCTCTATGTATCAATGGAACAGGATAGAAAGCCCAGAGATAAACACACACACATATGGTCGCCTTATCTTTGATAAAAGAGGGAAAGATATACAGTGGATAAAAGACAGCCTCTTCAATAAGTGGTGCTGGGAAAACTGGACAGCTACCTGTAAAAGTATGAAATTAGAACACTCCTAACACCACACACAAAAATAAACTCAAAATGGGTTAAAGATCTAAATGTAAGGCCAGACACTATCAAACTCTTAGAGGAAAACATAGGCAGAACACTCCATGACATAAATCACAGCAAGATCTTTTTTGACCCATCTCCTAGAGAAATGGAAATAAAAACAAAAATAAACAAATGGGACCTAATGAAACTTAAAAGCTTTTGCACAGCAAAGGATACCATAAACAAGACCAAAAGATAACCCTCAGAATGGGAGAAAATATTTGCAAATGAAGCAACTGACAAAGCATTAATATCCAAAATTTATAAGCAACTCAGGCAGCTCAATAACAAAAAAACAAACAACCCAATCCAAAAATGGGCAGAAGAACTAAATAGACATTTCTCCAAAGAAGTTATACAGATTGCCAACAAACACATGAAAGGATGCTCAACATCACTTATCATTAGAGAAATGCAAATCAAAACTACAATGAGATATCATCTCATACTGGTCAGATTGGCCATCATCAAAAACTCTAGAAACCATAAATGCTGGAGAGGGTGTGGAGAAAAGGGAACACTCTTGCACTGCTGGTGGGAATGTAAATTGATACAGCCACTATGGAGAACAGTATGCAGGTTCCTTAAAAAACTACAAATAGAACTACCATACGACCCCGCAATCCCACTACTGGGCATATACCCTGAGAAAACCATAATTCAAAAAGAGTCATCGGGCTTCCCTGGTGGCGCAGTGGTTGCGAGTCCGCCTGTCGATGCAGGGGACGCGTGTTCGTGCCCCGGTCTGGGAAGATCCCACGTGCCACGGAGCGGCTGGGCCCGTGAGCCGTGGCCGCTGGGCCTGCGCGTCCGGAGCCTGTGCTCCACAACGGGAGAGGCCACAACAGTGAGAGGCCTGCGTATCGCAAAAAATTAAAAAAAAAAAAAAAAAGAGTCATGTACCAAAATGTTCATTGTAGCTCTATTTACAACAGACATGACATGGAAGCAACCGAAGTGTCCACCAACAGATGAATAGATAAAGAAGATGTGGCACTTACATACAATGGACTATTACTCAGCCATAAAAAGAAACGAAACTGAGTTATTTGTAGTGAGGTGGATGGACCTAGAGTCTGTCATACAGAGTGAAGTAAGTCAGAAAGAGAAAAACAAATATCGTATGCTAACACATATATATGGAATCTAAGAAAAAAAAAAAGGTCATGAAGAACCTAGGGGTAAGACAGGAATAAAGACACAGACCTACTAGAGCATGGACTTGAGGATATGGGGAGGGGGAAGGGTAAGCTGTGATGAAGTGAGAGAGCGGCATGGACATATATACACTACCAAACGTAAAATAGATAGCTAGTGGGAAGCAGCCGCATAGCACAGGGAGATCAGCTCGGTGCTTTGTGACCTCCTAGAGGGGTGGGGTAGGGAGGGTGGGAGGCAGGGTGACGCAAGAGGGAAGAGATATGGGAACATATGTATATGTATGACTGATTCACTTTGTTGTAAAGCAGAAACTAACACACTATTGTAAAACAGTTATACTCAAATAAAGATGTTAAAAATAAATAAAGACCTGATTTTGAAAGTCCCTAGAAGGCACTGTCGTTCTTAAACTATTTGGCCCTATGTGAGTTTCTACCCAGATCCTGATGGTTCCCTCAGGTATGAGTTACAAACTTTCTGGTCTCAGCCCTGAGGCACTGGCCTGGGTTAGCACACGAATGTATTGGAGGGGAGGTAAGCTGATAAGTTCTGACTCACCAGGTACAAGAAGGAGCTGCTCTTTCCTCTGCCAAAAAACAGGCCTTTATCTTCGAATTCAGTGCCTGTGAAAAACTTTCTTAAACTCATTTCATTGGATTCTATCTGGAGATAACAGAGCTTTTAGGCAGCTATTCCATTCAGGCTAATGTAAGGAATAATGTATAATCTACTCCCCCTCCTGTAAAAGGGCTTAATTAAAGTTAGGATCTTGCTCTTTAATCATCTAAGGCAGAACACAGGGCATGGCCTTTAGACAGCTCCAGGTGTCAAAATGGGTCATTTTGAAACTGGCTCTCTGGTTTTTAAAATGTTAGCTTTTGCTTCTTTCTCTTCCTGTAATAATTTACTTTTTATAACTTACCAGCTAAGAAATTATTTGGGCACTGTTAAGTCATCTCCTACCTAACACCAAAATATATTATTTTCAAAAGAAGGGAGAAGAAAGTTTTCGGCGACCATGACCTTGTTTAATTTGACTTTTAAAAGAGCCACAAATGAACCTTTCCCATTTAGTTATGGAATTCATAGGCTCTCACTCCTACTCTGATCTGGTATACCTTTCTGAATCTAGCTTTGTGAGAAAAAAAATCTCTTTATTTTTTTAACCCCAACTTGGAAATGATGAGTGCTTGCCTGGAACAGATAATTTAGCTCCTAGCTTCTCATTTAATGTTAAAGCACATCCCTTTTATTTATGCCCATTCAGGGAATGGTTACAGCTTTAATTAGGAGCAATTTGAAATCTCTCAGCTACTCAACAGAGGACAAGTGACATTAATGCTCAATTGCAGAGTAACGGGAGGCATAATTACCAAGGGCAGAAGGGCACATGGGGTGAACTAACACTCAGGAATATGTAGGAAATTAATTAACCTTGCTAAGGACCAACAGTCAGGAACTTGTCTTGAACATCAGGCAAAGGGATTATTTTTATTGTTTACAAATATGTTGTTTAATAACAACGATTAGCCTTTCTGCTTCCATTGACCCGATTAGTTCTCTTACCATACAAGGTAAACAGCAGCGGTAGAGAAGGGAGTTGTTCAGGAGCAAACTAAACATTCTGAATCCCAAGATGGTCAATTATAAACATGGGATGCGGCAGTAGGATATTCTTAACAGCTGTATTGAGATATAATATAGTTCATTCTATGTACATAGAATACAGTTCACCCGTTGAAACTGTACAATTCAGTCGCTCTTGGTGTAGTCATCACCACTATCTAACTTTAGAACAGTTTTATCACTGCCAAAAGAAACCCCACACCCACTAAACAGTGACTTCCCTGTCTTCTCTCCTCTCAGCCCCTGACAACCATTAATCTACTTCCTGTTCCTGTAGATTTACCTATTGTGAATATTTCAGATAAATGGAATCATATGATATGTGACCTCTTACCTCTGGCTTCTTTCACTTAGCATAATATCTTCCAGGTTCATCCATGTTGTATCAGCACTTCATTCATTTTTATAGAGGAATAATACTCCATTGCATGGCTGGACCACATTTTGTTTATCCGTTTATTAGTGGATGGACATTTGGGTTGTTACCAATTTGGGGCTATTGTGAATAATGCTGCTTTGAACATTTGTGTACAAGTTGTGTGTGGACGTGTGTCTTCATTTATCTTGGGTAAATACCTAACATTGGAATTGCTGGCTCATATGGTAACTCTATGTTTAGCAGTTTGGCCAGTGAGTTCTTAAGCCATGGCTTTTAACATGCTTTTCTAAGTTTAATTGAATTTAAAGAGATTGTAAATGAACACGCTGCAGAGGTTTGGGTCTCATTTTTTTCTTGTTACCGTATGTGAAGTTGTATTTAAAACTCAAAGTAAGTTCATAAAAAAACATGAATCCTTCAATTTGCCTCCTAATTAGATGATTAATCACATCTGTACGTTTTAATATCTTATGCACATACAGTGTCTAGAAAAGGAGATGATTATATGAGTGATAATGCATGAACTAATTTTGACGGTTCCCTGGCTGTTCCTCCCTTAAGATGAATTTGCCTGGAGAAGAAGGAAAAAAAATAGCTTTTCCAATTTGACACGTAAGTAGTCTGCTGTGTTCCTTGTTGTTCTAACCACAGGTGTGACAATATCAGAGCTTCGGGGTCCCTACTAGAGTGTGGTCAAGTCATATTCAAATGGAATGAAGTCAAAGTGATAGTGGTAAGGAGGGTTTGGAAATATCACTGGGAAAAATGGGGCCGACTTAGAGGCTCATTGCTCTTCTATGACAATTTTGGTGGACGGTACTCAGACAATAGCAATATCATATTTACGTAGTGCCTTTGTATAGCCTGGCAGTGTGCTAAGTGCTTTGCATGCATCATTTCATTAAACCCATCTTACAGCTGGGGAAACTAAGGCCCAGAAGTTAAGTAACTAGTTCAAGGTAACGCTTATAATAAGTAAAATTCACAAGCCAGGTCTGTCTGAATCTACAGCTCACACTCTTTTAAAATTTGTTTTTAATTGAAGTATAGTTGGTTTAAAATGTTGTTAGTTTCTGGTGTTCAGCAAAGTGATTCAGTTTTATATATTATATATACACACATATATATAGTTTATATACATTCTTTTTCATATTCTTTTCCATTATTGTTTATTATAGGATATTGAATATAGTTCCCTATGCTATACAGTAGGGTCTTGTTGTTTAACTATTTTGTATATAGTAGTTTGTATCTGCTAATGCCAAACTCCCAATCCATCCCTCCCCCACCTCCCCTCTCCCTTGGCAACCACAACTCCGTTTTCTATGTTTGTGAGTCTGTTTCTCTTTTGTAGATAAGTCCATTGTGTCATATTTTAGATTCTACATATAAGTGATATCATATGGTATTTGTCTTTCTCTTTCTGACTTACTTCACTTAGTATGCTAATCTCTAGGTCCATCCAGGCTTCCCTGGTGGCACAGTGGTTAAGAATCTGTCTGCCACAAAGTGAGAGAGTGGCATGGTCATATATACACTACCAAACGTGAAATAGGTAGCTAGTGGGAAGCAGCCATATAGCACAGGGAGATCAGCTCGGGGCTTTGTGACCACCTAGAGGGGTGGGATAGGGAGGGTGGGAGGGAGACGCAAGAGCGAGGAGATATGGGGACATATGTATACGTATAGCTGATTCACTTTGTTATAAAGCAGAAACTAACACACCACTGTAAAGCAATTATACTCCAATAAAGATGTTAAAATAAATAAATAAATAAATGATAAATAAAATCTCTTCTCCCTTCTATTTATGGAATTCTCAATTATTCAGTTAGTACGTTACTTTTGACTTTGACCTCCATGACCAGCACTCTGCTATTGGAAATGTAAAGGAGGCCTAGACCTGGAGCCCTGCCCTCAAGTTAGTTACTCAGACATAAAAAGAAATGAAACTGAGTTATTTGTCATGAGGTGGATAGACCTAGAGTCTGTCATACAGAGTGAAGTAAGTCAGAAAGAGAAAAACAAACAAATACTGTATGCTAACACATATATATGGAATCTTTAAAAAAAATAAATGGCTATGAAGAACCTAGGGGCAGGACAGGAATAAAGACACAGATGTAGAGAATGGACCTGAGGACACGGGGAAGGAGAAGGGGAAGCAGGGATGGAGAGAGTGGCATGGACATATATACACTCCCAAATGTAAAATAGATAGCTAGTGGGAAGCTGCCGCATAGCACAGGGAGATCAGCTCTGTGCTTTGTGACGGCCTAGAGGGGTGGGATAGGGAGGGTGGGAGGGAGACGCAAGAGGGAGGAGATACAGGGATATATGTATATGTATAGCTGATTCACTTTGTTATAAAGCAGAAACTAACACACCATTGTAAAGCAATTATACTCCAATAAAGATGTTAAAAAAATGAACAGTCTATTTCGTCTCTCTCTGTAGTTCCAATACCTAGTACAATGGTTGCCACACACAGAAAGTGTTCAATAAATGTTTGTTGAATGAATAATGAACTAATATTTGTGGAGCACCTATTATAGGCCAGGCCTTTTAAAAATATCAATTCATTGAGTCCTCAAAATAAACCTGTAAGGAATATAGAAATATGCCCATGTGGATATGTGAAGGAATTAAATTACAGATTTACTCAGATATTAAGTGATGGTGGGCTTCCCTGGTGGTGCAGCGGTTGAGAGTCCGCCTGCCGATGCAGGGGACACGGGTTCGAGCCCTGGTCTGGGAAGATCCCACATGCTGCGGAGCAACTGGGCCCGTGAGCCACAACTACCGAGCCTGCGCGTCTGGAGCCTGTGCTCCGCAACAAGAGAGGCACGACAGTGAGAGACCCTCACACCGCGATGAAGAGTGGCCCCCGCTCGCCGCAACTAGAGAAAGCCCGCACACAGAAACGAAGACCCAACACAGCCAAGAATAAAAAAATAAATTAATTAATTAAGTGATGGTGCTGGGATTCAAACCCAGGCCTCAATGACTCCAAAGTTTGGCTCTGTCCATGTACCCTTACTGTCTCTTACCATAGAACATTGACTCTGGATTTAAAATACCTGTTCGCTGTGGCCATATACCATGGAAATGGTCCCCAAGTTCAAACATTTCCATGTACAAGTTATGTCTCTCAGATGTTCTCTCACACTTAAAAGCAACTCACAAAGCCTCTGTCATACAGTATACCCTGATTTTTATTTGACATTTTTGTGAATATAGTCATAGAAGTTTGGCTGGAATTCAATACCTGATTCTTCGTGAAGCTCTATCATTGAGGGTTTTAGACCACGATTGATGACCTCACTGTGTACGTCAAAGGCAAGCAGAGGTGACTTTCTACTACTTATAAGCATGGAAAATAAGGTCAAAGGACTTTAACAAAAGATAGCAATAGAAATTCAAGGGTGATATACCATTTACTGTCAACACTTTTATAAGATTAGTTTTGGTTAAAGAATTTAATATTTAAAAATTCACACAGGGGCTTCCCTGGTGGCGCAGTAGTTGAGAATCCGCCTGCCAATGCAGGGGACACGGGTTCAAGCCCTGGTCCGGGAGGATCCCACATGCCGCGGAGCAACTAAGCCCGCGTGCCACAGCTACTGAGCCTGCGCGTCTGGAGCCTGTGCTCCGCAACGGGAGAGGCCACGACAGCGAGAGGCCTGCGCACCGCGATGAAGAGTGGCCCCTGCTCGCTGCAGCTGGAGAAAGCCCTCGCGCAGAAACGAAGACCCAACACAGCCAAAAATAAATAAATAAATAAATTTAAAAAAATAAATAAAATAAAATTCACACAGAATCTAATTGCATCATCTAGATGGTGAGCAAGGGCTCCTGGAAAGGCTCAGAGGATTTTAGAAGTCTTTGTTAATGCTTAGATATGAGATCTCTTACACCTCCTTTCTGATACCAGTGAACATCTTTGCCTGATTCTATCAAGCAGTAATGGAGCTGGTTTATGATCTCAGAAGCATTGCTGGAACCACCAGATTTGTTATAAATAGTCTGCTTTGACATAGATCATTGCACTCACCTAGCACAGACCTCATTCTTTTTCTATCTAAACAAGAAATCATCTCAGGCCTCCTCCATTGTCATAGGCCATGAAACTGCGTTCTTCTAAGTTACTAAGAGGCACTCTTCCTTTTCCCTCCTCAGACTGTGTTCAAGGTAGAAACATAAGTGGCACAGCCAGAATTCAATGCCTCATCTGACCCCAAGGACCATGTCCTTCCCACTACATTGCGTTGCCTCCCAAGTTCAAATCCGTTGTTGTTCTCCCAAGTCAGTGGAAATGTTCCCCAAATTCAAACATTTCAGTGTCCAAACCACCTCTTCCTTGTGGCCCTTTCATTCTAAGAAGCAGCAGAAAATATCCTCCATGCTTTTCTTTAACAGGAAGATTTTATATCATTCAGAAAAAGGTTTATTCTGCCAACCATAGCAATAAGAGATTTACAGGAATCAATTTTCTTGAGGACTCTTCTAGGAGTATTGCATAGGACACTTCATCTAGCTTGTTCTTAATTACATAGAAGCCTTCCAGCCCAACTGTCAATGTATCTCTATCCAAAGATGGGAATGCTAACACCTTATTCCCTTCTTTAAACATCTGTGAGTGTGCTATCATTTCTCATACTCTGGTCGTATCCAGCTTCAGCTGTATATTCCCAAACTGAAACAAAGAGTTCAATTTCTTTGATTTTTAAACTGTATGTGATCCTCGACACACTACCTAGAATCAGATATGTCTGTTTGCAAATAAAGAGCTTGAAATTACAGGTGTAGACTGGAGATGGTTGTCAAAGAAAAGGGAGGTGGAATTTTAACATTTTGATCTCCCAAATGATGGGGGAAATGATGTGATGTTTGTAAGCATCACAAAACTGTCAAAAGTACATGAAACCAGCTACATAACATGTGATGCATTAATTTGTTCAACAAATATTTATTGTTTGTTATGTGTCAAGCTCTACTTTATTTTGTGGCATTTTATTTTATTTTATTTTTTTAACATTTTTATTGGAGTATAATTGCTTTACAATGGTGTGTTAGTTTCTGCTGTTTAACAAAGTGAATCAGCTATACATATACATATATCTCCACATCTCCTCTCTCTTGCGTCTCCCTCACACTCTCCCTATCCCACCCCTCTACGTGGTCACAAAGCACTGAGCTGATCTCCCTGTGCTATGCAACTGCTTCCCACTAGCTAGCTATCTTACATTTGGTAGTGTATATATGTCCATGCCACTCTCCCACTTTGTCCCAGCTTACCCTTCCCCCTCCCCGTGTCCTCAAGTCCATGCTCTAGTAGGTCTGCATCTTTATTCCCATCTTGCCCCTAGGTTCTTCATGACCTTTTTTTTTTTTAGATTCCATATATATGTATTAGCATACAGTATTTGTTTTTTTCTTTCTGACTTACTTCACTCTGTATGACAGATTCTAGGTCCATCCACCTCACTACAAATAACTCAATTTCATTTCTTTTTATGGCTGAGTAATATTCCATTGTATATATGTGCCACATCTTCTTTATCCCAAGCTCTACTTTAGATACTGGAAATACATCAGTGAACTAAAATGACAGAGAATTTTGCTCTCATGGAGCTCATATTCCAGCAGGGAAGGAGAGACAGTATACATACAAATTACTAAATTTTACAGTATGTTAGAAGGTTATAAATGCTATGGAAAATTTAACAAAAGGTAGAGCAGAGTTAAGGGAATTGGTAGCGTGGGGTGGGTTGGGTAGGTTGTTCTATTAAACAGGATGATCAGAGTAGACCTTACTGAGAAAGTGACACTTGAGCAAAGACGTGAAAGAAGGATGAGAGTTAGTCATCCAGAGACCTAGAGAAAGAATATTCCTGGCAGAAGGAAGAGCCAGGAACAGTGCAAAATATATCAAATTTGCATCAAGTTAGAATAACCAAAACCTACTCCTACTACATCAAAGTAATCAGTGCCTTTGTCCCTATGTATATATATTTAGTTGCATTATGCCTATATTTCTAATGACAAAAATCTCAGTTTGTTTCTGAAGCTTCTATCTAAAAGGCAGTCTCCTTTATGGACTATGTTATCTTAAAGTGACATCTAGGTAGAAAGAAATATTTTTTTAAGATTTATTTTTTATTGAGGTAGCATTGGTTTATAATATTATACAAGTTTCAGGTATATGTTATATTTCTACTTCTATATACCCTACAGCATGCTCACCACCAAAAATTTTGTTTCCATTTGTCACCATATAGTTGATCCTCTTTACCCGTTTTGCTCTCCCACACCCTGCTGTCCCTTCCCCTCTGGCAACCGCTACTCTGTTCTCTGTAGCTAAGTGTTTGTTTTTGTGTGGTTTGATTTGTTTATTTATTTTGATTTTTGTTTGTGTTTTTATTCCACATGAGTGAAATCATGTGATATTTGTCTTTCTCCATCTGACTTATTTCACTTAGCATGATACCCTCGAGGTCCATCCACATTGTCCCAAATGGCAAGATTTCTTTTTATGGCTGAGTAGTATTCCATTATATCTATATGCCATATCTTCTTCTTTACCCATTCATCCACTGATGGGCACTTAGGTTGTTTCCATGTCTTGGCTACTATAAATAATGCTGCGATGAACATAGGGGTGCATATCTTTTCAGATTAGTGTTTTCATATTTCTTGGATAAATACCCACAAGGGGGATAGCTGGTACCTATGGTAGTTCTATTCTTAATTTCTTGAGGAATCTCCATACTGTCTTCCATAGTGGCTGCATCAATTTACATTCCCACCAACAGTGTTTGAAGTTTCCCTTCTCTCTACGTCCTCACCAACACTGGCTATTTCTTGCTTTTTTGATAATGGCCATTCTAACACGTGTGAGGTGATATCTCATTGTGGTTTTCATTTGCATTTCCCTAATAATTAGTGATGTTGAGCATCTTTTCATGTGCCTTTTGGCTGTCTGTAGGTCTTCTTTGGAAAAATATCTTTTTTTTTTTTTTTTTTTTTTGCAGTACGCGGGCCTCTCACTGCCGTGGCCTCTCCTGCTGCAGAGCACAGGCTTTGGACACGCAGGCCCAGCGGCCATGGCTCATGGGCCCAGCCGCTCCGTGGCACGTGGGATCCTCCCGGACTGGGGCATGAACTTGTGTCCCCTGCATCGGCAGGCAGACTCTCAACAACTGCGCCCACCAGAGAAGCCCTGGAAAAATATTTATTTATCACACTCCCTGATTACCAACTATATTAGAAAGTCATAGTAATTGAAACAGTGTGGTATTGGCAGAAAAAACAGATACATAGATCTATAGAACAGAATTGAAAGCACAGAAATAAATCCACGCATACAAGGACAATTAATTTACAACAAAGGAGCAAGAACATACAATAGAGAAAGGATAGTCTCTTCAATAAATGGTGTTGGGAAAACTGGACAGCTACATGCAAAAAAAAAAAAGAAAAAGAAAGAAACAAACAAACTAGACCACTATCTCACACCATACACAAAAATCAACTCAAAATGGATTAAAGACTTTAATATAAGATTTGAAACCTTAAAACTCCTAAAGGAAAACATAGAGAGTACGCTTGTTCTTTGACATTGGTCTTAGAAATACCTTTCTAGATATGTTTCCTCAGGCAAGAAAAACAAAAGCAAAAATAAACAAATGGGACAACATCAAACTAAAAAGCTTCTGCACAACAAAGGAAACCATGAACACAATGAAACGAAATGTATTTTTGAAGCAAAATGCTCTTAGCCAAGGGCGTCGACTATGCAAACTCTTATGGCAGCTGATGAGGGAATTGTTTTACTCTTACTGTAGCTGATGAGGGAATTGCTTTAAACTAGATTTTTCAGACCATTAGGATCTTGCCTACATGTGTCATGACTGAACTTCTAAAATTCTTGGACACTTAATCACGTTTTTATTTTTTTGTTTTTTTTTACACTCTGAAACAAGTATAGCAAGCCCAGAGATGGCTACAAGGAATTCTGAACCAATGCTGAATTGAGAAGCCACACTTCTCTGCACTGTGTCATACTTTCTGTGCAGTTTTTGTTGGGCTAACCTATCCGCCTCTGCAATCTAGAGGACCACTCTTTCAGCTTTCAGAGCAGTAATTACTGTCTTCTACTTGCCTCTGGGGGTGTATGCTGCCTTTTCCTCCCCTGCCTCGTGCCCCAGGTTCTTAATCTACTTACTCTGAACTCTGGTTCTCTTAGCTTCAATCATGTGTCTCCTTGTCAACACCTCATGTCTGCTTTCCATGGACCTAGTCTGCCCAACTACCCCAGAGCTCCTCTTTAAACCCACAGCCCCACCTGTTGCCCCCCGCCACTCTTCTAGTAGCGTAGCTCTCTGGGCTTTGTGATATTCCTGCTCCATAGTGTGCAAATTCCCTTTCCATCACCAATATTTTACTCTCCTGTTCCCTTCACTGGCTTGTCCTAATGGAAACTTGGTTTTTCTCAAACCCAGTGACCTCTCTCAGACCATTTATCTAACATAATTATTCATATATATATATATATATATATATATATATATATATATTTACTACGTATCTATTTTTAAACCAAACGTGTGTGAGGCTGTGTGTGGGAGTGTGTGTTCACAGTCAGAAGGGAGGTTTTGGATTGCCTCTAATTCTCTTTGAATTCAGATTTTATTTATACTACTTGCTTTTTTATTGAGATCTAATTCATATACTATAAAAATCACCATTTTAAAGCATACAATTCAGTAGTTTTTAGTATATTCACAAAGTATGCAACCATCACAATGATCCAATTTCAGAGTATTTTCATCACCTCAAAAGGAAACCCCAGGGCTTCCCTGGTGGCGCAGTGGTTGAGAATCCGCCTGCCGATGCAGGAGACACGGGTTCGTGCCCCGGTCCGGGAAGATCCCACATGCCGCGGAGCAACTAAGCCCGTGAGCCATGGCCGCTGAGCCTGCGCGTCCGGAGCCTGTGCTCCGCAATGGGAGAGGCCACAACAGTGAGAGGCCCGCATACCGCAAAAAAAAAAAAAAAAAAAGGAAACCCCATACCCACTAAGCAGTTGCTTTCCATTCCCCTCTCAGAACCTTGGCAACAACTATGTAATCTACTTTCTCTCTGTATAGATTTATCTATTCTGGACCTTTTTTATAAATGAAACCATACAATATGTGGTCTTTTGTGGGTGGCTTTTTTCACTAGCATAATATTTTCAAGATTCATTGATATTACATCATAAAAATCTGTCCATTTTTATAGATAAATACTATTCCATTGTATGAATACATCTTGTTTTATTTATACATTCATCAGTTGACAAACATTTGGGTTGTTTCTACTTTTTGGCTATTGTGAATAATGCCGCTATGAACATTCATGTGAAAGCATTTGTTTGAATATCTCTCTTCAATTCTTTTGGGTATATACCTGGGAGTGGAATTTCTGGGTCTTACGGTAATTATATGTTTAACTTGTTGAGGAGTTGTCAAACTATTTTCCACAGCAGCTGCAAAATTTTACGGTTACACCAGCAATGTTTGATGGTTCCAATTTCTCCACATCCTTGTCAACACTTGTTACTGTCCATTTTAAAAAATTATAGCCATTCTAGTGGAAGTGAAGTGGTATCTTATTGTGGTTTTGAGTTGCATTTCCTTTATGACTAATGATGTTGATCATCTTTTCATGTGCTTATTGGCTATTTGTATATATTCTCTGGAGAAATATATATCCAAATCATTTGCCCATTTTTAACTGGGTTATTTGTTATTTTATTGTTGAGTTATGGATTCCTTATATATTCTGGATACAAGACTCTTATCAGATTTATGATTTGCATATATTTCCTGCCATTCTGTGGGTTGTCTTTTCATTTTCTTGATGATGTTCTTTGTGGCATAAAAGTTTTAAATTTTGATAATGTTCAATTTATTTTTTCTTTTGTTGCTTATAATTTGGGTGTCATATATAAGAAAAAACATTGCTAATTCAAGGTCTTGAACATTTACCCCTATGTTTTCTTCTAGGTTTCTTATAATTTTAGCTCTTATGTCTAAGTCTTTGATCCATTTTGAGTTAATTTTAGCATATGGTGATATGTAAGGGTTCAAATTTATTCTTGTGAATGTAGATATCCAATTGTCCCAGCATCATTTGTTGAAAATATTGTTCTTTCCCTGTTGACTTGTCTTGGCACATGTGTCAAAAATAAATTGGCTGTAAGTTTGAGGGTGTATTTCTGAACTCTCAGTTTGATTCCATTCATCACAAAAGAGGGAAGAGTTATGGGAACATATGTATATGTATAACTGATTCACTTTGTTGTAAAGGAGAAACTAACACACTATTGTAAAACAGTTATACTCAAATAAAGATGTTAAAAAAATAAAAAAAATTAAAAAAAATGTCTATCCTTATGCAAGTACCACACTGTTTTGATTACTGGAGGTATGTAGTAAGTTTTGGAATCAGCAAGTGTAAGTCCTCCAACTTTGTTCTTTTCTGAGATTGTTTTGCCTATTTTGGGTCCCTTGAATTTTCAGCTAGGGTTTTGATAGGGGGATTATGTTGAATCTGTAGATCAGTTTGGGAAGTACTGCCATCTTAACAACATTGTCTTCCAATCCGTAGCACATCTTTCCATTTATTTAGGTTTTCTTTAACTTCCTTTAAAAATGTTTTATAGTTTTCAGTGCACATGTCTTTCTCTTCCTTTGTTAAATTGGATGCAAAATATTTTATTCCTTTGACACTACTGTAAATGGAATTTTTCCTTCATTTCATTTTCATATTGTTCATTGACACTGTATAGAAATACAATCGATTTTTATATATTAATCATGTTCCTTACAAACTTCAAACTCCTTTATTAGCTCTAATAGTTTTTTTAGTGGAATATTTGTGATTTTCTATATGATGCAAGATCATGTTATCTATGAATAGAGATTGTTTTATTGCTTCCTTTCCAATCCGCATGCCTTTTATTCCATTTTCTTGCCTAACTGCCCTGGTTAGAACCTCCAGTAAAATGTTGAATAGAAGTGGCAAAAGTAAACATTTTTGTCTTGGTCCTGTTCTTAGGCGGAAAGCTTTAAGGCTTTCACAATTGAGTATGATGTTAACTATGAGTTTTTCATAGATGGTCTTTATCAGGTTAAGGGAGTTCTCTTCTATTCCTAGTTTGTTCAATGATTTTATCTGAGAGGGTGTTGGACTTTGTAAAACGCTTTATTCTGCATATATTGAGATGACCATGTGATTTTTGTCCTTTAATCTCTTCATATGGTGTATTACATTGATTAATCTTTGTATGTTGAAACAACTTTTTATTTTTGGATAAACCCCATTTAGTCATGGTATAAAAATCCTTTAAGCTGCTAAATTTAGTTTACTAACATTTTGTTTAGGATTTTTGCATCTACATTGACAAGACGTATTGGTCTGTAGTTTCTTTTCTTGTGATGTCTTTGTCTGGTTTTGGTGTCAGGGTAATAATGGCCTCATCAAATGAGCTCACAGGTGTTCCCTCCACTTCTATTTTTTGTAAGAGCTGGTGAAAACTTGGTGTTAATTTTTCTTTAAACACTTGGTAGAATTCACCAGTGAAGCCATTTGAGTCTGGGTTTTTCTTTTAAAAAATTATTGCTAATTCAATCTCTTTACTTGTCATAGCTTTTTTCAGATTTTCTATTTCTTCTTTGAGTCAGTTTTGATAATTTGTGTCTTCCTAGGAATTTCTCCATTTTATCTGGGTTATTGAATTGATTGGCATACAATCATACATAGTATTCCCTTATAACTCTTTTTATTTCTCTAAGGTAGGTAGTAATATCCCATTTTTCATTCTTAATTTTAATAATTTGAGTTTGCTTATTTTTTCTTTGTCAGTCTAGCTAAAGGTTTGCCAATTAATTTATCTTTTCAAACAATTAACTTTTAATTTGTTGATTTTTTCTATTGTTTTTCCATTCTCTATTTTTAAATTTACACTCTAATCCTTATTTTTTCATTTATTTCTTGCTTGATTTGGGTTTAGTTTTCTCTTCACTAGAAGGGTGGAGAATTTTTTCTTTAATTATAAATGTTAGCTAAATTTTCACCCCCTAGTGCTCTGGGAGTTACCTTCCTCAATTATTTTGGTGACTAGTTCATGGTTTTCTCCTCTTCCCTGCCTTCCCTTGGTATATACTTGATGACTTCAGCAAACAGAATGGCATCCTATCCTCAGCTCCACTGAGCCCAGACTCCATGCTACATTAGTTATGCACTATACTGGTGACTTCCTGAATTCCAATTTCATAAGGAAATGCTCCTTCTCTGAGATCTTGCACTTAGTTTCCCTCCATTAACATTCTAATTTGGACCAACTACTCCTTTCAAGACTCACTATTGTTACTTATCTGACAAGTCACTAGTATGGTGCCTGGCTCATAGTAGGAGTGCTAAGAATATGAGTCCCTTTCCTGTTCCTTCTTATTCTTTCTCTTATTGATTCTTTTTTGGGGGCTGCCTTTGGTCTTAGTTGCAGCATGTGGCATCTTCATTGAAGCACGTGGGATCTTTTGTTGTGGCATGGGCTCTTCGTTGAGGCATGTGGGCTTGTCTCTAGTTGTGGCGTGCAGGTTTTCTCTTCTCTAGTTGTGGTGTGCGGGCTCCAGAGTGCATAGGCTCTGTAGTTTCATAGAACGCGGGCTGTCTCATTGAGGCACGTGGGATCAGTAGTTGTGGCATCATGTGGGATCTTAGATCCCCGATCAGAGATCGAACCCGCAGCCCCTGCATAGGAAGGTAGATTCTTTATCACTGGACCACCAAGGAAGCCCCTCTCTTGTTGATTCTTGTCGACACTCTCCTCAATGCTTATTTTTTATCTCCATGCAACTCATGCCTCACATATTCTTCTGCCCACTCAGGTCTCTCCTTCACTTATCTGCCTATGTTCTGAAGAAGATAGAAGCAATACAGTATGAGTTTTCAATGCATCCTCTCTCTCTGTCCATCGTCCAAGACCTTCCCTTATATCTCAAAGATATTGATGCTGCTTCCCCAACAGAGTATTACATTTTCTTCAGTTCATGGCCAAAACCCTAGATTGAATCATTGGCAAATGCTCCATTATGGAGTGGTACTTCCACCAGACTGGACGGAAGCTTGGTGAAAAGGCTCATTTGGTGAAAGGGAGTGGTCTCTATCTCTGCTGCTTTTACTTTTCACCATCTATTCTCTCTTGAATCCATGCACTTTGGCTTCCTCCCACAATACTCAACAAGTTTTTTCAAAGATATCCAGTGATATGTAAACTCTGGAAGCCATAGCCTTTTCTTCTAATTCCATCCTCCTCTGTGACTTCACCATAGGATTAACACGGAATGTCTCTCTTTTGTGCTTTTTGGGAAAACATATCTGGAATTTTCCTATACTCTTCCTTATGTGCTTTTCTTACTCTTACCCCATAAGTATCAGCATTCCTCAAAGTTATGTCCTATGGTTCTTCATTTTTCTCGTTCTACTCACTTTCTCAAAGTATATATGCATTCCTACCACCTCAACTGTCTTTTAGTTGTGGAACACTTATAATTCCTCCTTACACCTGTCCTCCTTTCTGTGCTCAAGCCTATGTGTCCAGCTGTATGCTGAACATTTCTACTGAGATGCTCAATTGCTGCCCCAAACATGCATGTTGAAAACACACCATAGCCTCTTTCCTTCACAGTATTCTCCTGTCATAAAGTTTCCATTTCTATCAATGGCACCACTACACTGTCAGTTACATAGACACAAAACCATTCTTGCTTTGTCCTTCCCAGACCCTCAACCACCAAGCCCTGTTGATTCCGATTCTTCCATTGAAATAACAGACACCTCTATATGTTCTTTTATTTCAGTTACTACCATTACTCTTTTAATTCAAATCCTTCTTGTAATATGTCAGAATTAATTAATAGTTTCCTAAGTATTTTCTTTCCTATAATTTCTCCCATATCCTTGTTCTTACTACACTAAGCCACCAGATTTTTTAAATTAAGCATTTATTTGTCCATGTCACTTCCCTGCTCACAAAGCGTCAAGGACTCTCTACTGGACAAAGTACAAACCCTTTGTGATGCAGTTAAGTCCCTGTACTTTCTGGCTCCAACACAGCATTTTGTTCACACGTCTATTAAAGACCTAATTCCATTGTTGGGTAATTACTCATTAATGTGCCTGCCACCCTCACCGAACTATGAGTTCCTAGAGGCCAGGAACTGCTGTATTCATCCTTGTAGCTCTAGGCCTGGCTCATATTGCATGTTCAATGCACAGAAGTTAACGTGAATAACATTGTTGTAATTTTAGATCATAGAAATCACCTGAGAGTGGAGTGGATAGGTGGGTGGTCCAGTATTGTCCTTGTCCTTTATATGGAGGAGGCTTTTTTTCCTCACGGTTCTTCCTCTCCTACTTTCCCAAATGGAAAACAACCCTTCAGATTTCAGGATTGCGGTTGGTTGCTGTAGATTTCATTACCCTGTTTGTTCTGTCACATGCACATCCAATTGCTCCTCACTTGACACCATAAATGTTCTTTCACTGCACAAGACTGCCAAAGAGTGGTCAGTGTATCCTGACCAGAGGCCACATCCATGAATGGCTCCCAGGAAGCCAGCTGCATTCATGTTCTGCCTTTTGTCAAACATTAGTCAATGTGACCATCTGCAAGTCCGAAAATACTAATGACATTGCAGCCTGGATGTTGCTATAGATGTTGAGGGTTCTAGCTAACTTTTAAGGGTTCAATCATGATGAGCTAAATTTGTAAATGCCGTTAGCAAAGTGAAAGAGAGAAAGTTCTGTGAAAAAATTAAGAATTGGGAATATTCAATAACTTTCCATCTGTATTTATAGTAATTAATTTAAACATCAATTTTACCACAAATCCATCTAAGAGTGATAATAAAAAGATGGCATCGATAATACTCTTGCTCATGTACTTTAACAATGGCTGTAAATATAACCAGATGTGGGCCCTGATTTAAGAAAATCTGTTGTAATAAAATTTGAGTTTATGAAATTGATAAATCAGAATAGGCAATTATTTATACTAAAGAAAGATTCTTCACTTACACCAAAGGGTTGCTGATCCCATGCTTCTCTAGGTTTTGCCAGTACATTTACCTCTATTGTTTAAATAGCCTGTATCTTTCAAAATATTAGTTAAGTCTGATACGGGATAAAATCTCTTATTCTTGTGTATCTTAATTGACATCTAACACTTTGTATTAGTTCAAGATCATACGAAAGATTTTGCTATTAATAAGTAATATGTCATTGAATAATCTTAAAAAACAAACAGAAATCTGCATCTGCTTCCATCATTCCCAGAATAAATCTACAGGTAAAATGATTATTTCATTTATGATTGACTGTGTTTTATTATGTCACGAGCTTTCTTTTTGCTTGTGTTTATTTCTTTAGTCCTAACAACATGGAAGTAGATGTTACTAATTTTAATTCAACAAAGATTAAGAAAATGAAGCTGGAAAAGCTAAGTAATTTGCATAAGGACAAAAGTAACTAGAGCAGAGGAAAAAACCCAGGTCTATCTGACTCTAATATCCAGTTTTTTCTCCTACTCCCCTGGCTACTCTTGTCTTATGGTGGCCCCTCTTCCTCTACCTATTCTTTATGTAATGGTATTCTTGCTGTTTCTATCCTGGGCTCTTGTCTCTTTGAACTCTATACACTCTCCTCTAGGACATGTTAATTTTTCCCAAAGCTTCAGTTACCAGCTATATACTGAGGAATCCCACCTCAATGCCTCCAGCTAGAGCTCCTACCTGAGTCTAAACCCATATTGCCAACTGCCCACCGCCTACTGGATCTCCACTTGAAAATCCTATTGACACCTCACTTCAAACTCTACAGGTTCGAAACTAACCTCATCATCTTTCCCCTACACCGAACCTGCTCCTCTTCCTGTCTGCATTTCCTGGCTCAATAAATGGTGTCATCACTCGCCCAGCTGCCCCAGCCAGAAATGAAGGAGTCTTCTTGAACATCTCTCCCTCTCCTCCTTCATACCCCCCACATCCAGTTAATCACCAAATCCTTTTGATTTTCTCTCCTAATATCTTTTTCACCTCTTCACTTTATCTCCATCTTTCACTGCATCCTTTCTTACCTGAACCACTGTAACACCCTAATAGTTGGTCCTCCTGCATTTCCTCTTGCCATCCTTCCCACTCCCCATGTTTCTTTGGCACACAGCCAGAGTGACCTCATAACTTCATTTCTTACCTTATAACTCTTGAATAGTGTCCTATCACCCTAAAACTGAAGCTTGACTATGGCCTGGCATGCTTTCTCTGACCCCCAGGGGAAGCCTTGGTCAGGGGCACCTCTGTGTGCTCCCCCAGTAGCCTGTGATCAGTTACCCTCCTGGACGACTCTCAGTTTAGATTGAAATTTGTCAAGTTATTTGTCTCCTCCTTGACTACGCTGAAGACTTTTGGAGGGTGGGGACTGTCCTTATCTTGTATCTCAGGGGCCCATCGCAGTGCCACTAAATGTTTGTGGAATGAAATAACTCCTACAATAGTCTGTACTTATAAGTTTCTGTGTGTGATACTGGCTTGCATTGAATAGTCTTTAGGTATCCATTAGTGGCCCCTACTGCCAGTTCAGAGGGTTTAATTAATGTGGGGAGCTGTATATTTGATAATGTGTGGAATCTTTTGAGCTCTGTATGAGCACAGTATATCATACTTTCTTATTGAATTAGCAGAACTGAGCAGCGAAACTCTCCCCTGGCCCTCTTCTCTCCAACGAAGATTTTCCAGCTTCTCCAGCAAAATGTCAGATATACAAAAAAAGTAAGAAATCATTTTGTAAAAAATAAAAATAAGAAAATAGAAAAAATTTTGAGTCTATATCAGAAGTGTACAAATTCTCCATTCCTCACCTCCTAAAACATTAGCCAGTTACACAATTCAAGTTGTAGAAAACTGAAACTTTCCTCCTAGAGCTGTATTATAACCATGCCAATGAGATCTTATGGTCAGGGTATGCCAATGTGAGGAAATGACAAGTGAAATATTGTGTCAGTTGCAGTAATGAAGGCTGCATTAGCTTGTCACTAAATAGAAAGCTTCAAGGTAGAGTGTATGTGGGTGTATTTTCATACAACTAAATGAAAATTAAATCCATTATCAGAATAATTCAAGCCCCAATTCTCCAAGGTCTGCCTCAATTAGATAATTGATGCAATTAGGTGAAAGGTTTTCGGGTAGATTTTTCTGGTCTGAATTATCTCAAATTACTTAAATTCTCCACTTCACTTTGATTATGTAGACCCAGCTCATGCTTGAGTGTGAGTGAATTTAGCAGATAATTTCTTGCTATATGGGCATCATTTTTTTTCTCCCATAAAATGTGCCTGGCACACTATGTTTATAGGCTCATTTTAGTGACAAAACCATCACTTTACAGAATAAAAGTGTGGGACTTCCTGTTTACTGCCTAATCGGAAACAATTACTGGGAAGAAAAAGTTTAATGAAACCTGGTCAGGAGTGGACATTTCTGCCTCTAATATTTTCTTCCTTTTGTTGGAGAGGCTAGGCTGGGGGACAAAGTTGAGTCAAGACAAATAATATAAACTTATGTAGACTTGGCCTTAACTGAAAGTATTTTACAGTGATAAGAACTGACTGCATTGTGGAGATTGACATATATACACTATTGATACTATGTATAAAATAGATAACTATGAGAACCTACTGTATAGCACAGGGAACTCTGGTCAACGCTCTGCGGTGACCTAAATGGGAAGGAAATCCAAGAAAGAGGGGATATACACATACGTATAGCTGATTCACTTTGCTGTACAGCAGAAACTAACACAACATTGTAAAGCAACTCTACTCCAATAAAAAATTTTAAAAAAGAACTTACTGCATTGTGATGGAAACACTCTGATTATCTTCAAGTCAATTCTTACCAATCTCAACAACTGTACAAAGATGTCAATTGAGAAGTCAGTGTCAAAGGATTCTGAGAAGCGATGTGCAACACTGGAGTGAAAGGAGCTTCAGGTCAGAGTCTATTGACTTAGAATTGGATATAAATTGTGGCTTAATAAGTTTAATTATTGTTTTTGTTCCTCAGTTCTTATTAGCTTATTGATGTGGGAAGAGGATCGGAAGGAGGCAGAAAAGAGAGGGATGTTGTATCCCACACACTAGGATCTGATAATGTAAGGAATATAGGAGAATCCGGGGCCATTTAGCGTGGGAGCAAATAGTCCAGAAAAACACACCATGACTTGAATCTTCGTTTAAAAGAGTATATTGATTAAACTATGTTGAGCATACTCTTTTTAAGAAATCAGGAGGCTATGTGGTACATTTTAATGATATGTTTTTGCTCAAGTAGCCAAAAATTATTTGGTATCAAAATAGGTATTCTTCAGGTATTGGTATATTTTATTTCCAAGGAACTATGAATTCCTCAATGGTAGCATGTAAATGACGTCATCAAATCTCTAAAGTAGACTTTTAGAGCTGTCTGCCACTAATCTTGCCTCAAAAGTAGACTAAGCAAAATATAAAGTGCACATGTCCTTTGACTCTCAATCCTCAGTCTAGGAATTTACCCCAGGAAATTTTCACCCAAAGGCAAAAAGACACATGAATTTCATTCATCTCTTTTTTCATTATAATGAAGAATTAGAAACAACACCAATATACAACCATAGGGAATTGGTTATGAAAATTATACCTGATCCATACAACAGATGCTAAGGGACCATTAAACATGATGTTGTGGAAGAACATTAGTGAAATTTGAAAAGATATTTATAATATATTTTTAAGTAAAAAATTCAAAAAGCACTGCAGAATAACATGTAAAGTATGACCTCATTCTTGTAAATGCATATTTGTATGCCTTTAGATCTAGAAAGATGTTTAGAAACAGGTCTCCAAAATGTGTTTAAAATATGGTGGTTTCAATTGTTCAGTCGATGTGGTAGCTATTTGTTCATGGTGCTATTCTTTCAACATTTTTGTATGTCTGAAAAAAATCAAACAATAAAATTTGAGAGAAAAAAGATCACTAGGATTTGGCCTGGGCTATGTGTCATATCACAGGGTTTGCTGATTTATGAGGAGACTGATTACATTCCAACTGTGTTTAAGTATCAAGCGTTAATTGTAGAATCATTAATGTCAGTCTGTCCAAAAACTAGTGGGAGAAATTTCACCATTCCATGCCTGATCTCCATTCCCTAAAGAGCGTATCACTCCATGGGCATGCAGAGCTCATGCCACCTCAAGATCCAGACTGAAAACATCTCCTACTCAACACTAAACGATATTACGAATTCAGAGGAGATGGCAGAGTTGCCTGGCCAAATAATCATAGTCTTTAATTTGCCAAACGCCCAACAATGGACTTCAGTGAATCTGGTAACTAGCTGTTTATGGAAAATAAAATGACAATGATGACATCTATGATAATGGAACCCATATAATATACTCTTTTTCCCAACACAAGTGTTTCAAATAAAAAACAAACTAAAGTTGCTATGTGATAGGCCAAAAAAAATAGTCTCACTTTTTTTTCCAAGTCCTTAATTACTAGTGAGATTGATTGTTTTTTTTTATGTATGACATGGACATTTACATATCTTCTTTTCTGAATTGCTATTTACATTGTTTTCCTACCTTCTATTGGGATATGCATTTGTCATTTATTTGTTAGAGCTCTTTGTATATTATATCTAATAACTCTTTGTTATATGTAACAATTATTTTTCCCCCAGTTTGATATTTACCTTGACTATGCTGTTCTTACTATATATAAATGTTTTTCATTCATGTATTCACATCTATCAATCTTTTATGGCCTCTGCCTTTTATGTCATCTTTGGAAAAGCATTCTCCACTACAAAGTTATAAAAATATTCATCTATAGGTTCTTCAAGCGCTTTTAGTATTTCTTTTACTTTAGTATTTCATTTTTCTTTTACATTTAAATCTTTAAATTATGTGGAATTTATTTTGATTTAAGGCATCAGATATAATTTAATTTCCCCCCGATGACTAGCCATGTGCTCTAGTATCATTTATTGAAAAATTCTTCCTTTTCCTCCACCTTCATCTTATACTTTCTCTGTATGCTAATCAAAAGGAAAGGATTACTTTTTTTAAAAAAAAGGATACCAGCATTCTGATGTGTTTGGACTATAACTCAGCTCTTATATGTAAGTCCAGTGGTAATTTCCCTCTCAAATAAAGACAAACTTTGTAATTTACATGTAATATTTTGTTCCTCTTCTAACATTCATATACATACAAATGGAAATCTAACCTTTTGTGCAGAAGTTCAGGTTTAGATTAGATCACACTCATATTAAAATTGTTTTTGGCAAGTCACTTCAATGTTATTGAAAATTCTGTTTGCAGGCAGACACATTGTAGCACACTCAGAATCCGTGTGCAAAGATTTTTCATGTTATTATACTTCAAGGTTTTTCACCAACCCACAGGCTACCATATCATCAGCTACAGAATATGACATTTAATTAAACTGACAATATATAAATCAATGTACAATTTTTGATGTGCCCAAACTCCATGAAACCTCGTTCTGGGAAAATACCCAGCAGTGTGGCTTTATCATATTTCTCAACAGCAATATAGTCACCAGCAAATTGCAAATCATTTGGCCAGGTAATTTTTATTATTTTTCAAGGTTTATTTTTTTTCTTTACCTAGTAATCAAGAAAATGAGACTAAGAACTTAGTGCCAATGACAGATTAGAAAAATGTAGTCTAGCACGTTATATGATTCAGAATATTCACCTGAACCTAAGAGTAATAACCAAACTAGTCAGCCCTTATAAGAAAACTATCAGAAGGAATTCCATGGTGGTCCAGTGGTTAGGATTCCACGCTTCCACTGCCAGGGACCTTGGTTCGATCCCTGGTCGGGGAACTAAGATCCCACAAGCAGCATGGCATGGCCAAAAAATAGAGAAAACTATCAGAGATATTTTCCCTCTATCCTTAAGTTCCTTACTGACGCTTTTGAGGCTATTTTTTGGCAAATGTGCCATAACAATGCTCATACTTTTATTTCTGTGGAATAATAATATTTGTTGTGGAATGTTACTGGATATAAAACTCTTTTGCCTTTTTTTAACTTTTCACATTGTGTCATGACCTCCATTCTTGGAGCCTACATACAAGAATGAGCACTGAGCTGAGAGAACAATGGACTTCTAGTCTTGGCTCTACTTTGTAGCTTGTTCTGTATCCTTGGGCAAGTCAGCCCCATCTTTGGGCCTCATTTTTTTTTTTTTTCATCTGCAAAATGAAGAGTTTGCTTAGATGAACTGAAGATTTCTGTTTTAAAAGTCCACATCTTAAGTTCACTGACAGAGCTGCAAACGTTTATTTCTTTGCAGAAACTGCCTATGGGTAGAATCTGGCAGTTTTTGCCGGGCCTGTTAAGTGGAGATACGGATTATGTACTATCATTCCCTAACGTGACTTTATGGGTGGTACACAATGTTCCTTGTCAATTAAAGAATGGTTGATTGATTGTTACAGAGTTTGACAGCCCCACACAAAACAAGCCAAGGAGATTCCCAAAGGCTTTGCTCTCCCTTTGCTTTAAAAGTGCACAAAGTACAGGCTGCACCCTATGCCACCGGGCATATGTCCAACTGACTTATAAAAAGCCAGAATGTGAGTTTTAGAGAGAATCTAAACAGAAATATTAGGTCAGACAAAACCAACACTTCCCAAAAATCCTTACATTTTTTTCATACTTAATTTCAAGGTATTGAAACATTTTTTTTCACAGATGAAGAACTACGCATTAGTATGAGCCTGGAAATCTACGGTTTCTATGAAAATGAACCAAAGTAGGATGAGAAGATTGACTCCCTTGATTATTTACTTCATATGGAAAAGAATGTGGGTGGTAGGCTTGAAGAATGACCGGGGACAAAACATGGCTACAAAAGTGAAATTGCATGTCTTTATCTCTGTTACTTTCACAACTTCTCCATATTGTTCTTCCGGCTTTGCACAATACCCCAGAATGAGATGTCCATAATTAATGTACAAAGCAAAGAGCAATTCTAGGATATTACAAATATTATTAGATCATTGGCTTTATAAAGTTGAAGAATTACATATTAAGCTCTAATTAGATCTTTGCTTATAAATCAAAGTAGCAGTTTTGTGACTCCAGAGTATGTGACCTTCAACAAAAGAATTCCGCTAAAAGAACTCTGGGCTATAGAATTTGAGTCAGATGTTATTTTCACATCTGCTCCTATCCAGTACATTGAGAACATTGCCTTTTTTTTTCTGAGGTCAAACACAGAGTAATGAAGATGTTTCTAGCAAAGCCTGGGTGTCACTGTATCTGCAGAGGAGAAAGACAGAACTATAACCATTTGCCAGCTACATCAGGCCAAAATGTACCCATCCTTAACTATGCAGAAATGGAAAGCAAAATGGATTTGAGTTAGATAATCCATCAACCTCAGGGAACTGCCTTCCTTCTTAATTTCTTAGTATTCACTGAGACAGTTGGTACACTTGGCAGTTGTCTCTGCCATATTTACAGCTAGGATCAGGTTCATCCTATTTAGTCTTCACAACAATTCTACTAGGGACGTGTTAGTATTCCTAACAGGCAGATAAGATACATGCATCATCTTAAACAAAGTTCTATGAAACAACAACACCTTATCGCTTCGATTTAACCACCTGCACATGATTCTTCACATAATAAGTGCACAATTAATATTTCACCAATGAATAAAATGCACTTACTTCAAAAGGCTTTCTCCGTCTTGTAAGACTTAGAACTTTCAACCAGGGGTGATAATAATGACTGACATTTATTGAGTGCTTGTTATGTGCCAGGCACTATTTTCAGCATATTTTCCTGCTTTATTTACTTTAATTTTCACAATCGCCATGGATAGTCAGTACTCTTATTATACTCATTTCACAGATGTGGCGACTGAGACTTTCTACTATAATTAATTCTGATCGTATCTCTGCCTGGCTTAAAATCCATCACAGACAGTGTTCTTTTTTGTGAACGACAGTTTTCAAAGAGTTGTTGGTGGACCCCTGGGCATCCCTAGGACCCTTTCGAAGATTGACAAGGTCAAGTCTATATTCATAGTAATACTAAAAGATGATTTGCCTTTTTCACTTGTTGACATTTTCACAGATGGTGCAAAAGCAACAGACAGGAAAACTGCTGGTGCCTTGGTGTAAATCAAGGCACTGGCACCAAACTGTACTAGTTAGTAATTATTACCACACACTCACAGTTTAAAAGAACAAAGCCATTTTCATGTAATAGTTTCCTTGATACGTCAGTAAATATTATTACCTTTTATTAAGCATTGACCCTTGAGTATATGTCTTTTTAATATGTTCAATGTTATAAAATGAAAACTGTGCATAATGAATTTCTGTTGTAGACTTGAGGAAAAGCACCTGTATAATTGCTTGAATCGTGAGCTGAACCAGCCGCTTTTCCCCATGGAACACCATTTTTACATGACAGAACTACTGGCAAAAAAAGAGCTATGGTTATTCAGGCTCAGGTATTTTGCAGACATTTCCTCAAAAATGAAATAAGTGAGCCTGTCACTTGAAGGAAAAGACAGTATTTTTTGGCCATGATGAAATTCCCTCTTTCAAGTGAAAATCAGAATTTTGGAAAACCTACATCTGCAACTGTGAATATGAAAGATTCCCAATCTATACGACTTTTCTGATGAGATTGGTAGTGAAATCAATGAATGCAATTTTTTAATATTGTATATGTCAACACTTGGAAGTTCTGCATAAATCACTGAACCAATATCATTCAAACGACCAAGGCAGTGTGTTGTAAAATTATGAGTGGGTAAAAGACTCATTCAAAGTGCAAGATATACCAATATATGTTTTTCAAAATGAGTTTACAAATTTTGTTGATATGGCTTCAAATTTCACATTACAGCTAACTTTTTGAGACACATTGAGTTTTGGTCTAGTATCAAAAAAGAATATCCACAGTTATCTGAGAGGGCTATTTAAATACCTCTCCCTTTTCCAACTATATATCTTGGTGAAGCTGAATTTTCTTCAAATAACTCAACCAAAACAACATAGCACAGCACAGTGAATGCAGAAAAAGAGATGAGAACCCAGCTTTCTTTTATTTAGCCAGAATTAAAGACATGTGCAAAAATGTAAAGCAATGCCACTCTTCTCACTATTTTTGGTTTGTTTTAGAAAATATAGCTAGTTTTCATTTTAAAATGTTAATGGGTTTATTGTCTGAAAATGAATTAGTAAATATTTTTAAACGCTTCCCTGCTTTCAATTTTAATAGAGTAACTATCTAAAGATATAGCTCATAAAAACAAAAGCTTTGGTGGTAGCTGGTGTGGGTTCTCATTAATTTTTAAGAGCATAAAGGGGTTTTTTGGACAAAATTTTGAGAATGACCACTGCTTTAGAAGGAAGACCAAACTTTTTACCTTGGCCCACAAGGCTCCTGCATCTCTCTCCAACCTCATGTTGTGCTGCTGTCTCTCTCTATGAGCCAGTCACTCTGGTTTTCGTTCAGTCCTCACCCTTCCATCCTTCCTCCTGCTCAGGACCGTGCATGTTACCCCTGTCTACCTATAACAAGTCGGTCTTCTCCATCCCTCTACCCTTCACCCAACTAAACCCTAGTCAGTCTTCCAATTTCAAATCTGCAGCTAGTTTTCTACTGCTGTGTAACAAATTGCCACACACGTAGTAGCTGAAAGCAACATGTATCTATTATCTCATGCTTATGTAAGTCAGAAATACAGAAGGGCTTAACATTTCTCTGCTCCAGGTTTGACAAGAAGTGTCAGCAGAGTTGAGCTTCTTTCTGGAGGTTCTGAGGAGAATGCATTTCCAGGCTCATTCAGGTTGCTGTCAGAATTCATTTCCAGGTGGTCATAGGAGTTAGTTCTCTGTTTCCTTGCTGGCTACTGGCCAGGAGTCATTCTCAGCTTCCAGAGGCCACCCACGTTTCTTGCCTTGTGGTCCACTCCATCTTTAAGCCAGCTGAGCCCATGCATAACCTCTATCCCTGCCACCATGGCAAATTTGTTCATGAGTCCAGTGGGTGATGATGGGGATGGCTAGGGAAAGAGACTAACTGGTGTCCACTTGATTATTAACATCCTCCTCCCCTGAAGTCACACTTTGGTGAGCATTCACACGGGACACAAAGTATCTTCCAGTGTTTTGCCCATTCAGAGAGGTCTATCTACATACCTTTTCCCAAAATTTCTTTGTTACCAATTTTCCAACCATGACCTTTCCAAGTCTCTGAACTACCAGCCAAACCATTGGATACGGCCCATGATTAGGTATCTAGTTGCACATCTGGCCACTTCTCCTTCTAAGCAAAGTGAACACACAGGTACACCTCTTGGAGTTCTGCCCACTGGGAGGAATTTTTTTCCACCGCTGTCCTTCAGAAACATTCTAGAAAGAGGTTGTAGTGCTACAGCTGTCCACTTTGGGGTAGTGCCTGCTTATCAGCACCATCTCTAAACCAGGTCCAAGTCTTCTCTTTCTCTGTCAACTGATTGTTGACTCCCCATGAAGCCATAGGTGCAGCTGAGAGAGAGACGGCCGTGTAGCAGGAGTAGGGACCATGGGCATTTGGGCCACTTTTTCATGTAACTCACTTGTGCCTTCAGGGCCTGCTCCTGTCTGATCATGTATATGTCACTTCCATTTGATGACGGATGCTGCTGTGCACACCCAACTTTATGGCTTGGTGGGTCAGATCACACCCAGTTCATGATGGGCAGCTCAGGTCACATGGTAACTTGGTGGCCCATAGTCAAGCGTTCAGTCTCTACAAAGGTCCAATAATACGCGAAGAGCTATTTTTGAAAAGGAGAGTAATTATCTGTGGAAAATGGCAGGTCCTTGCTTCAAAATCCTAAAGGCCTGCAAGCCAATTCACCTGTGGTAGCCACCAAAGGCTCCAGACAGCATCCCTATCTGCACCGACACTTCATGCACCTTTGGATCTTCTGGATCGTGTGGCCCACGTGGAGGAGCAAGTTGCACAGCAGCCTGGACCTGGTGCTGAGCCTTGTTTGGTTATAAGCCCCATTCAAAACTTGTTAAGTTATTTGGTAAATGGCTGGAGTCACACACCCAAATAAAGAATATGTTGCCTCCAAACTCTGCCTGACACTCTGGGATCCAAGTACTCCCATCGCATTTGGTTTCTCAATTCAGTGACTGAGAAGAGCGATCACAGAGCTCTTCAAGGATGCCCGAGTCCCCTTCACAAATTAATTCCTCACAGTATTGATGAAACGTATGTCTTCCAGCACGCGTGAGAAAGTCTTAAATGAAAATTCCACTGTAACATTCCAATCTTCCTAAACCTTTGAGTCCTTTCCTCTACCATAAACCAAGGGATGTCGGGCATTTCCAATTCACCCCAAAATGGGCCATTTTTAAGTCCATGATTAAGTCTACCAACCAAACCGTTTGAGACCATTCTAACTCCCCAAGCTGCAACGTTAAATGCAGAATCTCTTTTTAGTAAGTCCATGTCAATAAATTCACCTTGATCCCACTTTATGTTCAATCATCATACCATATTCTTAGTATCCATTCCCACAAGCGTTCCCTGGATTTTTGTTGGTATAAATTAGAAAGCTCAAGTAGTCCTCTTCAGGTATAAGATATCTCCTCATTGTCACACATTGTACCTCTCCTTTAGGGTCCTGCTGGGATTTGAGTCTAGCTATACGTCTAGAAGAAGGACGGGTGGTGGGCTGGGTCCTGAGGAGAATCAGCATTGCCTTGCATGACAAATGCCTCAAGGGGAGGCCATTAAGGTTTCCTCAGGTGATGCAGGTGGAGGTGGAAAGGCCCAAACCACTGTGGGTAGGGATGCCCCTGCTACTCGGAATGGGGAGGCAGCTTTTCTGAGGTGGAGGAGGATACTCCTGTTGGAGGTGGATAGACCTCTTCCATTGATTAAAAAGATACTCAACAGAATGTAGGGGCTCAACATACCCAGCTTCATCAAGATCATTCCACATGTTCTCATCCCAACTCATTCTTTCCTAACCAATGCTCTCACTTTAACAGTAGTTACCCTGGGAGGCTGGGAGGTCAACATATGCTCTAATTCAGCCAGTTGCAAGATCAAGTTCTGATTTTCAGCAATTTCAGCCCTGCAGCTATGGGAGACAAGGGTCTCCTTCAGGGGACATATAGAATCTTTTAGGTCATTTGTGCAACGTTTGAGCTGAGAATTTGAATCCTTGAGCTCATCCTTTTCTTTCACCACTTTGTCCAGGGACATTAGGAGCAACCAACCAGCATCATTATACTAGTTAGTTTTCCAAAACTGTTCACAAGCATTATACAGAAAGTCACCCAGCTCCTTGCTTCTTCTAGGTAGTTGATTAGGAGTACCCAATGATGGTGTTTTGCATATCTCTATTGCCAGATCACACTATGGACAATCAGTGTTCTTGCTACTACTGGAAATAGTCATTAGTGTCTTTAAATCTAATCAGATTAGAGAATCAATCCCAGGAACCCTAGAACCAATTCAGAAAACTCATCCTTATATTCTGTTTCTCTAGAACCACTCCTGGTACAAAACCAGTCTAAGATCAATTTAACAACATAGCTATGTGGTAGTTTCTTCATTAACACTAATTTTGAAAAATATTATTTTTTATCACTTTCTTTGTTCCTATGATATGCCTTACCAACCTTTGCTCTTATTCTCTATCACTTTTTTTCATAAAAACATTAAGACAACGGGTGCTTGATTTTACATTCCAATTGAATTATTTCTTATTTTTCTCTTTTCTAAAAATAAGAATGCCAATGTGTAATTCAAATATTTTCCTCTTGGATTCATCCTCCTCTTTATCTGTACCAGATACTCGTCTTGATGTAAAGAATTCTGATGTTATTAGTCACAGTCATGATCTTGTCTTTTTTTCCCTTAAGGTAACTGGTCCAATGATTTAATGGAATAATGAAGTGTTCCGAGATAATTGCTGTCATTTTTAATTCGAAAAGGAATAACATTCAATAATGTTCTCAAACTATTTCCCTCAGCACAACACCCTGAAACCAGCACAGCCTTCACAAAGTCCTGGAACATCTGTTCGGTTAAAAGAAAAATAAAAAGAAAGAGAGAGAAGGGAGAGAGAGAAAAAGGAGAGAGGGAAGAGAGAGGGAGGGAAGATGGAAGGAAGGAAAGAAAGAAAACTTGAAGAGCACATAACTCATATTTCCAAAAACCTCAATATCTTCTACTTCAGTTACCAGAGCAAAATGGGAGCTACTGTTAGATCAGATTCATGGTTATTTATTTCTTTCAGTTACCTTGGGACAATAATCTAAGTTCACCTGGTGCTAGAGCACGTTCGTTCAATTCTTTCCTTCATTCTTTCCTTCATTTATTATACAACTACTTACTGTTGATTTCTCTATGTATAACACTATGCAAGACGCTATGTAAGGTACAAGGAAATTTACTGGAAGGTTAATTCCTATTAATGTTCTAAAAAAACATTAAATGCCCTTGTGGAAACAAGAGACACACAAATTTAATTGAAGTTTATCAGGCTTAGCGTGATTCATGCTTCAGAGGACGTAGTTCTCTGAAGTCCAGGTTATGTGATACTTGCATGAAGCATTAGCGGCTGAGATACCAAACAAACAAACAAACAAACAAACAAACAAAAACTACACAAATGTCAGATGAATGCAAAATGGTACTTGTAGAATTCACTGTATTCCTGCCCCTCCCAAACTCACCACTTTGAATTTGAAGGACATACTTTGGCCACCCATCAAATATTTGAATTATTTTTGTTGAATGTTGCTTAAACTTTCAAAGAATGTACTATGTTACTTATTCTTTCATTGAGCAAATTTTTATTGAGTGTTACTATCTGCATCAGGGAACAAAAGTGACAAAAATTCAGGTTCTTCTGGAGCTTGCCTTGTAGTAGGGGGAGATAAACAATTAGTCAAATAGATAAATGAACAAGGAAAATCTCAGATAGGGATGTGACATGCAGTTATAAGAAAAATTGGCGTGTTCCTTCTCACATATTAGCTATTTTTTGTCCCATCACAAATGAAGCTAACAGTGGTTTCCTTTTTCTCACTTTGCTCTACATTTTTACTGTTAACAGACTCTATCTGCAATATCCAACCCTCCTGTTTGAGGGATGCTTTCATAGCTTCAAAAATTCATTGAAATATTGTCTATTTTCCCAATACCACCAGATTGTACTGAGATTGTATCACTAGTGTCAAAATCTTGCCACCTCAGCAGATCCCACTTATTTGACTATATAACCAATACAGTCTTTGACAGGTACCCCCAAATTTTCTGAGAATTCCCATAAGTGTTGTCAGTTGATGACAAATTAGTCCTGGTTGCCACTTACCACATCAGTTAGCAGAGTTTAGAATCCACAGATGCAGGCTCCAAATAGGTCCACCACAGTCTCCTCTGAGACTAGAACTGTGTTTTAAATCACCACGATCACTACCTCCCCTTAGATATTGCAAAGTGAGAACACTCTCTTTTCTCCATTATTAATTGCAGCTAGATAGGCTGTCCACAGCAAAGTTATGGTGCCCTGCGGCACACATATTCTGTCAGGGTGGTATCCTGAATCATCCCTCTTCTCTAAAGGCAGGCTCTTTGGGAAGATCTACTCATCATTATACAGTCCTTATTCTTCCATTTTAAGGTCTCTCTGGAAATCTGTTTTGTTCCTCTGTGCAATACGGCCTCAGTTAGGGTCGTTGTAGTCCAGGAGACCCAGAAGTTGGACACAAGTTAAATTCTTTTCCTTCAGTAGGTTCTTCAGTCCCTATAATGAAAAATATAATGTTGGGTTTTGGCTACCTAGCATCTTGATTTTCTCATGAAGAATGATCTCTTTCCCATGATATGCTGTCCTGGTGGACCTTTGCCCAAGGGGTGGGCACATAACCCAAGATAAGCCATTGGACTCTCCCAAGAATATTAATCTTGCGAGGAAGTACCTAAGGGTAGGAAAATGGCTGAAACTTGGTTTTTTTTAAGTGTGCTCACCCTAACAAGACTAGTGAGTAGTTCCTGACTCTTATCCCTGAAGCTGCTCATTTGTTCTTTAAAAAAAAAATTTGGTTCCCCATTGATACTATGAGCTACTTTATATCACTCCTATAAATCCATTTTCTACTTAAATTAGCCAGAATTGGTTTCTGTTGCTTGCAACCAAGGAACCCTAACCAATAGAGTCTGAATGGAAAATAGCTAATGTAAGTAAATATGGGACAGAAAGGTTATCTCTTACTTCCACTCACCAGAAGCATTCAAGCAACCAATGCCGTCCCAGTCAAAACACCTTATTACTAAATGTCAGGCTAAACACCCCTGAAAGGCATTGTAATCCATACCCCTCATTTCATAGGTAAACTAAAGCTTGGAGAAAGGAAGAGGCTTACCAAAGAGTGGCCATGCAAATGACAAGCATCAAGTGTCTGTTGGGCATAGGCGTTCCTTTAAGTACTGAGGGCATAGGAGTTAAAAATTCAGACACAGCCCATGGACAGATAAATGGATAAATAAAATGTGATACACACACACACACACACACACACACACACACACTGGAATATTATTCAGCCTTAAAAAGGAATAAAATTCTGACACATGCTACAACATGGATGAACCTTGTAGATATTATGCTAAATGAAATAAACCAGATACAAAAAGACATTTCTCATATAATTCCACTTATGTGAGTGGTTAGAATCATTAAAGTCACAGACAGGGAGTAGAACGGTGGTTTCTAGGGGCTGCAGGAGGGAGAAATTGGGAATTACTGTTTAATGAGTACAGAGCTTCAGTCTGGGATGATGACAGATTTCTCTAGATGAGGACAGGTGATGGTTGCACAACAGTGCAAATATACCGAATGCCACTGAACTGTACACTTAAATGTTTAAAATGGTAAATTTTATGTATGTATATTTTACCACAATAAAAAAAGAAGAAAAGAAAAATCAGACACGAGTATTGTCCTTAGGGATCTCGAAGTCTTCTATGGCATATAAGCTGTGTTTGTAAATAATTGACAACACATGGTGGAAAGTGTTAAGTACCAGAGAAGAGGCATTGATTGATACAGTGCTCTGGGGTGGGAAAGTTCTAGGTTGATGTGTCAATTGAGCTAGCCAGGGAAGGATGAGTTGGTAATAGAGGGAAGGATAATCCAGGCAAAATGTAGAAAGAAAAGCATGTCCTATGGATGGAGCAAGGTGGGTGTGGGAGAAAGATGGGTAATCCCATTAGGTTGTCATCAAAGTTCCATACAGCAGAGTCGTAGGACATGTAGTTGGAAGAATAGATTTATGTCAGATAAAAGAATGTCTTAAAAGCCAGCCTAACATGCAAGAGGGAGGAGATGTGGGAGCATGTGTGTATGTATAACTGATTTAGTTTGTTGTAGAGGGAAAACTAACACACTATTGTAAAACAATTATACTCCAATAAAGATGTTAAAAAAAAAATTTATTGTCAAAAAAAAAAAAAAAAGCTAGCCTAACAAGTACAGTGAATGAAGAAAATTAATAGTCATGAAAGTTTTGGAAACACAGGAATGAACTAGCACAATAAAATTGCAAATAGAAAGGAATCAATACCAGGTAGAATTGAGAAGACTTGAATGTGAAAGCCAAGAGAGATGGAGGAATGAGAGATGATTTTGGGGTAACTGGAAGGACGGTGCCACTCAAAGAGCAAACACAGGAGGATGAACACTTTCTAGGGAGAAGATGTGGAATGAATTTGGGGATATTCTGCATCGGCATACTGCAGAGGCAGCCAGCAACGAGGGGCTAGACTATGGCAAAAAGGACAGCATAGAGATTTTGGAACCATCCTTAGGCAAATAATACTTGAAGGCATACGTCTGGCTAGCTCATCCACAGAGAAGAGCAAGGCTCCAGGCAGAGACTCTCAGAATCCATTCATCCAGGAAGGGGAGGGAGGAAAGGAGAAATAGGGGGCACATGGCCACAAGCGACAAAGCCCAGACTTTGGTTTTGTGTTGTACTCTCCACACAGCTGCCAGAGCGGTTCTCCCAAAATACAAATATAATCAGACCATTGCCCCGCTTAAAATATTTTATGCAACCTCTGTGAGGATGTGGTCTATAGAGAACATGCATCAAATTACCTGGGGTGTTGTTTAAAAAGGCAGATTTTCAGGTCTGCCCTATTCAGGTTGTGAATTATATTCTTGAGGAACCCTTATTTTTCAGAGAGTGTATGAAAAAAATTTATAAAGACTGAGGAAGAGGAGTAGGCGAGGAGAAATAGGAGTGCAGTGTCAAGAGACAGCTGTTTGCCAAAGCGTGCGCTAACTTTCTCAGGATCGCCTACAGGACGAGTTACAATGCCAATTCCTGAGCTCTGCCTCGAACCCACCATATCACCATCTCTGCAGGTGGGGTCTAGGAAACATGTATTTCAAATGCTGATTCCCTTCAAGAGCCACTGGCCTTGGTACCTCAGGCAGCCTCAAAAGCAGGAGCATCGGGGTCTGTACAGGACAGGAGTAAGCGGGTTGTAGGTACGGTCCATGGTCTAAGATGACAGGTTGGAAAGGGTCTGTATCCAGTGGTCACTAGGAGAGGCCAAGATACAAAATGAGGAGATTGCCCCCCGCCCCCGAAAAAAAATCATAGCTGAGGATTGGAAACTAAGAGAAACAGCAGAGGCATCTTTCAGCCAGTGGCCATTTTAAACAGGCCATTGGCTGCCCTATGGTTGTTCCTCTGGGGCCTCTTAAAAACATTGCCCAACAGCCAAAATAAGGTCTCCCGTAACCTCAAGATTCTCAGAGGACTGAACCCTTAGATTTCCGTTGATAATATTGCTTTTTTATTGTGTTCACAGCATCTGACGAGCACCAAAAGTGTCAAATAGCAGCATGGGGGGGGGGGCGCGGTGCACGGGTTACGTTCTAAGTTTACTTGTATTTTTTTTTTTTTTTTTTTTTTTTGCGATATGCGGGCCCCCCACTGGTGCGGTCTCTCCCGTTGCGGAGCACAGGCTCCGGACGCGCAGGCCCAGCGGCCATGGCTCACAGGCCCAGCCGCTCCGCGGTATGTGGGATCTTCCCGGACCGGGGCACGAACCCGCATCCCCTGCATCGGCAGGCGGATTCTCAACCACTGCGCCACCAGGGAAGCCCACGTTCTAAGTTTAGAAAGTATAAGAGAATTCTAAGAACACTCACATCAAAGTACTGAGTCAGCCTCTAGGATAAGATCTCATGAGAGAAAGGAAGCTGGGGTGCAAGGGGAGTGTGAGGCCAGGCATCTGGAGCAAGAAAGAAATACATTGAATATAGAATGCTGTTTGTGAACATGTTCAGTTTCAACTGGGCATCTCCGGATTGCAAAGCCCTGTGCGACACTTCCTTCAAAGCCTAAACAAGGACATAGAGGACAAGCACATGTTTCAGTAAATGTTAGTGTCCCAGGGCCTATGAAATTGTTGGCAGACTAGCAACAGGATGTAGGGGAGCCAGAGGATTCGGTGGATGGGAGAGCAGGAAAACAACAGGAGGGGTAGCAAGAGTTGTTGGATAGGAAATTCCACAGCCAGTCCCACAAGCTTTTTTTTTTTTTTTTTTTTTTGACAAGTAAAAGCTCCGTCTTCCTATATCTCCAAAGCATTACATAGTCCGGAAGGGCCAACTCCCTCACACCAAGAGAAGCAGGAACCGTGTTCCATGGCCAGGGCAGCAGAACCATTGCAAGGACAGTTTTCTTCCATTGCTCAGGAAGTGTGTTGAAAGCAAGAGCTTAATAATGAAACAACCTTCACAACAGGGAACAGAGCAGTTTTCCTGGACTCCGGCTGGATTCCTTACTCTGCTATCCTTGTTGCGGTGCCCAGCGCTGGCTACATAAATCAAGGGTGGGGAACTTTTCCTTCTGAGCATTGACCCACAGGGAGAAAAAATATCCAAGGTCATAGAAGTAAAAAGTAATCATTTTCTCCCCCCAAGAGGAAAATATATAGAGTTTTCTATTCATCTGGTTTTTAAATTAAAAGGTTGCATTACGCTCGCATATTACCTTTTTTAAAACCTTGTTCTATGTTATAGCCAATGGAGGGAACAGGAAAGATGATACTAGAATAAGGATTGGGTGAGAAAGAAAAAATGGATATTCACGTAGTGACAGAGGCATGAGGGGAAAAGATAGGGATGGAATCTCCTGGGGAAGGTGGTGGTGGAACTCCCCAAAGGTCTTTTTTTTTAAATTATTCTTTTAAGGAGCTTTATTAGTCTGTTTCTATCTCTCCAGTATACTATTTTTTTTTCTTTTTTTAACATCTTTGAGTATAACTATTTTACAATAGTGTGTTAGTTTCTCCTTTACAACAAAGTGAATCAGTTATACATATACATATGTTCCCATATCTCTTCCCTCTTGCGTCTCCCTCCCTCCCACCCTCCCTATCCCACCCCTCTAGGTGGTCACAAAGCACAGAGGTGAACTCCCTGTGCTATGCGGCAGCTTCCCACTAGCTATCTATTTTACGTTTGGTAGTGTGTATATGTCCCTGCCACTCTCTCACTTGATGTGGACACTGGCCTTTGAAAAGTTGGCGAGCATTTTAGCAGTTTAAAAAAATCTAGGGCTTCCCTGGTGGCGCAGTGGTTGGGAATCCGCCTGCCGATGCAGGGGACACGGGTTCATGCCTCGGTCCGGGAGGATCCCACGTGCCGCGGAGCGGCTGGGCCCGTGAGCCGTGGCCGCTGAGCCTGCCTGTGCGTCCGGAGCCTGCGCTCCGCAACGGGAGAGGCCACAACGGTGAAAGGCTCGCGTATCACACACACACACAAAAAAAAAAACCCTAGCAAATTTAAACTCTCTTTTCTGCATTATAAGATCACATTCCTGCCTTTATTTTCAAATTTCAAAATTGATTTTTAAAAGGAGCCTTTATTTTCTCACAGGATCTGAAAGGCTTTGCATGTGTGAAAAAGAATGTGTTGGCTATTTCTTTTGGAATCCGGGAGGTGTTTTAAATTTACTAGCTAGACCTCCAAAGTCTTGATATAAGGAAAATTAATTACCTGGTTACCTTATTAGCTCCCCTTTTTCTATTTTCATTTCTTTATTTGCTTGTTTTGTTTTCTTTCTAGTTGACACTCGTGGAGAAACAGCATGACACAAAGCTGAACTAAAAGCCAGTGTAATTACATTTAAGATCAAGTAGGCATTTTTCATAACTGGATTTCATGAATTAAAAATATTCATTCTGATGAGGCCTTACTAGATCAGGTGACATTTATGAAACACTCAACGATCTAGAGATGGGTTAGAGTTTCCTTGGTATCACATCTGTCATTTAGGTCACTGCCCTATTAATGGCACTTGTCCGTGTAGCATAGGTCTCTGCAGTTCAGCTTTCCCCAGGGTTACATAATTGAGAAGCAACTTTTAAAAGATGCAATGCAGTCAAATGTTGCTCCTTTCTTTTCCTTCTCTTTTCTTTGTTTTTTTTCTTAAAGCCATCTACAAAAAAATAACAATATGGCTGTTATCTTTAGGAGATGAATAAATATAAAAATGTAAGCACAAATTTTAGGATACAAAATATGTAGGTAAAAATGGATAACTTTTCTTCAGCCTCAAATATTGAACTAATTCTACACTGGTTTCCCTTCTCTGGCTAAGCTACAGCCCCCGTAAACTCACCTTGGTCTTGAACTCAGTATAGCCTCTTAGTCCTGCCACTGTTTAACCAAAATCTAGTGTTGCCATTTACACAGAGAAACAATCTTGTCTGCTTGTGGAGCATCAAAACCTTGTAAATGCCTACTTTTTCTTTTAGGGTATCGTGTCCTAAATTGCCAGCTTACTCTATTCCTTCTGTGAGTCCACTGTTGACCCATTTAGGGCCCTCTGATTTTAAGCTGCCATAGTATTCCCTCTTAACTCCATTCAGTATCCGAAGAGTTCCAGGAAGTTTTAGAGAAAGGTTTGGTTTACTGATCTGCACTATATGAAAAAATTTTAAACTTATCTCTTTTACCAGAAAGCATATAAGCCATAAAAGCTTATCCTTTTAATTTTATTTTTCAAAACCTTTAAATGATTTGAACACACCAAAATATTTTTAAACCATAGTTTCTAGTTAATATCTTCACAGTGGGCATATATCATTCTGCCTAGTAGTACTTGCCCCACTGGTTGGATGATATTAAGTTAAAACTTGTATTAAATGTTTCACTTGCAATTTTTTGCTCATTCGTCTGTCAATCCTTTACCTTTATTCTGCTGCTCATTAATATACATTTCTAGGACAACTTCAGTGACCCATCTAAGGGGTTAGTCTAAATGTTGACAATAATCTGTCTTTGGATCCTCTCAATGGTATCTGATGAACCTGTGCAGAGAAGAACTCTTCCTCAGTACTAATGCCAGTTTCTACTCAGAAGAGAGCCAACATTTGCAGAGAATAAATATTTTATTTAGCCTAAAATCTAATGTCAGCATCATAAGTACCTTTGCCTTAAAGATAATTTCCAAGTCTGGGAGAAAGGACATTATTTTCATTTTAAATCAAAGCATGAAGAGGAACCCCTTTCTTTTGTAAAAAAAAATTTGTTGAAATACAGTTGATTTACGATTTTGTGTTAGTTTCAGGTGTACAACAAAGTGATTCAGTTATATATGTATTCTTTTGTTTTTTTACATTCTCTTCCGTTATAGGAGGAACCCCTTTCTGATCGCCTACCTCAAAACCATGCTACCCAACCCCACCCCACTCTTCAAGTAAGAGTATGTCGCCCAAGAAGGATAGAATAATTTTCTGCCTCTCTGAATCTCCATCTTTGTGAAGAAGAACTGGGAACAATTAGCCCTTTTCAATTTATTGTTGTTGTTGTTCGTGCACATGTAGCTGCCTACATTCCCATGAATTTTTTTAAACATCTTTATTGGAGTAGAACTGCTTTACAATGGTGTGTTAGTTTCTGCTTTACAACAAAGTGAATCAGTTATACATATACATATGTTCCCATACCTCTTCCCTCTTGCGTCTCCCTCCCTCCCACCCTCCCTATCCCTCCCCTCTAGGTGGTCACAAACCACCTAGCTGATCTCCCTGTACCATGCGGCTGCTTCCCACTAGCTATCCACCCTACGTTTGGTAGTGTATATATGTGATCATCTCAATAGATGCAGAGAAAGCTTTTGACAAAATTCAACACCCATTTATGATAAAGACCCTGCAGAAAGTAGGCATAGAGGGAACTTTCCCCAACATAATAAAGGCCATATATGACAAACCCACAGCCAACATCGTCCTCAATGGTGAAAAACTGAAACCATTTCCACTAAGATCAGGAACAAGACAAGGGTGCCCACTCTCACCACTCTTATTCAACATAGTTTTGGAAGTTCTAGCCACAGCAATCAGAGAAGAAAAAGAAATAAAAGGAATCCAAATCGGAAAAGAAGAAGTAAAGCTGTCACTGTTTGCAGATCCCATGAATTTTTGAGTTGCTGGTGCTCTGAGATGAAATCTGAATTTTTTTTTTTTGCTCGTAAATTAACCTGGAAAGTTCTATCCCAAGGTGGTGGCTCTTGTTTACATTAAATCTTTGCAAAACCTAGTTGTCAGAAGAAGAATGAGGAGAAGGAGGAGGAAGAGGAGGAGTGGAGAGGTGGAGCAGAAGAGGGAATCTATCATCTATCCATTTACCTATCCTTCTTTTTTTTTCATTTACCTATCTGAAAATCTAGGAGAACAGATAATTGCCATCCCTTTTTTATTGTGAACAGAATTAATTAATGCTCAGCTTTTGTATATATGTTTTATGTTTTTATTTTTCTCTTTAAATTTCTGGAAAAAACTACTGTAACAAATATTAGTGTTATTTGCCCCTCCTAAGTAGATAGTAAAGAATGGGGAGTAGCGGTTACTAGAGGAAATAGATGAGAAATTATATGTAGTGAATGCCAGCCATGCCAGCCACTCTGCTAGCCACTTTTTTTTTTTTTGTGGTAAGTGGGCCTCTCACTGTTGTGGCCTCTCCCGTTGCGGAGCACAGGCTCCAGACGCACAGGCTCAGCGGCCATGGCTCACTGGCTCAGCCGCTCCACGACATGTGGGATCTTCCCAGACCGGGGCACGAACTCGTGTCCCCGGCATCGGCAGGTGGATTCTCAACCACTGCGCCACCAGGGAAGCCCCGTGCTAGCCACTTTTTAAAACAACTTTATTGAGATATAATTGACACACAATAAACTGGTCATAATTAAAGTGTAAATTTTGATAAGTTTTGGCATCTGTACACACCCATGAAACCATCACCACAGTCAAGATAATATTCATTACCCTTTGCTCCCCAAAGTTTCTTCATGAACCTTTGAATCTCTCCCCTTCCTCCCTCCCCTATTCTTCTCCTGCTCTGGGCAATCATTCTTCTGCTTTCTGTCACTACCAATTAGTTTCCATTTTCTAGAATTTTCTATAAATGGAATCATGTAGTAAATGCTTTCATTTGTCTGGTTTCTTTCACTAGGTATAAATATTTTGAGATTATCTAAGTTGTTGCATGTATCAATAGTTAAGTCCTTTTTGTTGCTAAGTAGTTTCCCATGACAATTTGTTTACCCATTCACCTGGTGATGGGTATTTGAGCAGTTTCCAAGTTTTGGCTATACAAATAAAGCTGCTATGAACATTCTTATACAAGTCTTTGTGTGGAAATGTACTTTAACTTCTCTTGGGTATATACCAGAGTAGAGTGGCTTGATCATACGATAAGTTCGGGTTTGATTTTTTAAATAAATGTCAAAGTATTTCCCAAATTGGTTGTACCATTTTCAGTTCCCACCACCAGTATGTAAGATTCCAGGTCTTCATCCTCAGCATCACTTGGTATGGTCAGCTTTTTAAAATTTAGTGATTGTGAAGAGGTATCTTGTAGTTTTAATTTGCCTTTCCCTAATGACCATTGAGATTCATCACCTTTTCATGTGCTTATTTGCTGTGGGTGTATCTTCTTTGGTGATGTGTCTATTCAAATATTTTTATCATTTTCATTAGTTTTGTTTGCTTGTTTGTTTTATTATTTGGTGTTGAGAGTTCTTTTCTGTACTTCTAATATGCTGTATTTTCTTCCATTCTCTGCATTGCCCTAGTTCCTTTAGGTGGAGAATGGTGTTAGACACCAAGGTCCAGGCTCAGCTTTTAAAAAAATTTCTAGTGTTTATCATCTTGCAGATCATTCTGGATCCAAGTCTTTTATTTGGATACAAGTCTTAGGATTTACAACTATTTTCTCCTAGTACATGGATTGTCTTCACTTTCTTCACAGTGTCTTTCAAAAGCAGAAGTTTTTAAGTTTGATGAAATTCAATTTACCAATATTTTTATAGATTGTATTTTGGGGATTGTATCTAAGAAAACTCTTACTACTTAAAGTTTTTTTTTTTTACCTTTTTATTTAGAAACAATTTCAAACATACAGAAATGTTGCAAAAGTCAGATAGCATAGAGTATACCTGTATAATCTTTATCTAGCTTCACCTCTTGTTAACATTTTACTTCATTTGCTTTATCATTTACTTGCCCCCTCCCTCCCTCCCTCACTCCATCCTCTCTCTCTCTCTCTCTCTCTCTGTCTTTCTCTTCCTATGCATTCTTTTCCTGGACCCTTTGAAAGTGCCTTACATACATCATGTCCATTTACCCCTAAATACTTCAGTGTATGCTTCTATCGGGGAGTCACCAACTTCATAAATTTACATTGATATACTACTTTTATCTAACCTACCATCTATATATCCATTTTGCACTTTTTTTCGGTTTACCTAATAACATCCTTTATAGCGTTTCTCTCCCTCCAGTGCAGAATTTAGTCTAGGATTAGGTATTACATATAGTTGTCATGATTTTTAGCCTCCTTTAATCTGGAACATTCCACAAGCTTTCTTGATTCTTTACGACATTGACATTTTCAACATTCCTTTTTTGTGGGGAGGGGTTTGTCTGATCCATGATTAGATTCCGGCTGTGCATTCTAGGCTTGAATACTACATCGGTGTTGTGATCTCAGGGCATTGCATTGAAGGCACACAATGTTCACCCGTCCATCAATAGTGATGTTAATGTTGATCACCTAGCCTAATAGTTGTCCAGTTTCTTCACTGTATAATTACTACTTTTCCCCTTGCAACTAATAATCAGTCTGTAGGAAGACACTTTAATTCCATGCAAATATCCTGCTCCTCACCAAAATCTCCACCTAGATTTAACATCCATTGATTTTCATTTTATCCAGTCTTCATTATGATGCTTACAAAATAGTGATTTTTCAAATCCAGAACCTTGTTCACATATACCAGTTAGCATTCAGCATTCAACTGTAGGCAAGAGCTATCCCTTCTCCCTGGTTATTTATTATTGATAGGACTTTATGATTTCCTACTTTTTCCACAACGATTTATAATTATTACTTAATTATCATCATGCTCAAATTGTCCCAGATTTGGCCAATGGGAGCTCCTCCAAGCCAGCTCCTGTGTCCTTGTGACATGTCCCCATTATGTTTTGAGCACTTCATTGCTTTCTGATATGACAAGATGTCCGAGGTTTATCTGTACCTTCTCTGTCCTCTAACCTGAAATCAGTCATTTCTCTCTGTTGTCCTAGTTCCCTTAGGTGCAGAGTGATGTTAGAGACCAAGGTCTTGACTCAGATTTCCAGTATTTATTACCTTGAAAATCATTAGTTTATAGATGGTAAGTCTACATAGTGAAATAAGTGCTAAATAGCTGTTTGGAGAATTACTAGCCTAATATGATTGTATCATTTTTACCACAAATTATATCTTAAATACATGTTTTCTAAAATAATGCCACTAGTCTCAGTTGACTGCAATGTGATCTGAGCACAGAATTTGAGAAAGCAGAGCTGCAAGAGCCCTTGTTGATCAGCTACTCCAACACCTCATTTTAAAGGTGAAGAAACTGAGGCACAGACAATGTAAGAGTGTTATCTAAGGTCGTAAAATCAGCCAGTACTATCTATCATCTGATTTTTGTCCAGTGCTATTTTCTGGATACTACATTTCTGGCTACATTTTCTTTCGCCAAAAAGTAAAAAAAATATATTAATAATACAATATATTTTAAACCAAAATACTTAAATAAAGGAGATTCCTGTGAATTCCAAGATTCTACAAAGACTCTAAGCATAGTTACTAGCTATACACTTTGGTTCTAGTCTGGGTGTAGCTCTCCACCAAGGGGTCACCATTAAGCACACTTTCTTTAACAACTTTATTAATGATTTCAAAGAGGAGGGCAGGTATTCATCAGCTTTGCAGCCTTTAGAAAACACAAGTCCAGAGCCAGAATCCTTTTTTTTTTTGGCCACTCTGCGCAGCTTGTGGGATCTTAGTTCCCCGACCAGAGATTGAAACTGGGCTCTCAGCAGTGAAAGCGAGTAGTCCTAACCACTGGACTGCCAGAAAATTCCCTAGAGCCAGAATCTTAATTAGCTAAGCCCCACAGTGGCCTTTCCTCTGCTTTTGCCTCCATTTACCAAACAAAGCTGCAGAAACTCAGGGAGCTTAAGCAACTTGTCCAAGATCAACACATGAAATGACAATAAACAGCATTTGATGCATTGATTTTTTTAAAATCAAAGTATAGTTGATTTACAATATTCTGTTAGTTTCAGGTGTACAGCAAAGTGTTTCAGTTATACATACAAATATATATATGTATCTATATTCTTTTTGATTCTTTTTCCTTTATAGTTTATTACAAGGTATTGAATATAGTTCCCTGTGCTATACAGATCCTTGTTGTTTATCTATTTTATATATAGTGGTGTGTATCTGTTAATCCCACACTCCCAGTTTATCTCTCCCCCCTTCCCCTTTTGTAACCATAAGTTTGTTTTCTATGTCTGTGAGTCTGTTTCTGTTTTGTAAATAACAAATCCATTTGTAATAGTTTCTGGATTCCACATATAAGTGTTATCATATAATATTTATCTTTCTCTGCCTGACTTACTTCACTTAGTATGATCATCTCTAGGTCTATCCATGTTGCTGCAAATGGCATTATTTCATTTATTTTAATGGCTGAGTAGTAGTCTATTGTATATATGTATATATAGCACATCTTCTTTATCCATTCATGTGTCGACGGACATTTAGGTTGCTTCCACTTCTTGGCTGTTGTCAATAGTGCTGCTATGAACATTGGGATGCATGTATCCTTTTGAAATAGAGCTTTCATCCTTTCCAGATGTAGCATTGGATGCATTTGATGTATTTGATGTGAGACCTGGGGTCTCTAGATCCTTATCCCTGCAACTGGCTCCCTGTTGTTCACCACTGCAACATGAAGGTGAGGCGTCTAGGCCATCCCCTGAAATGACTGCATATATTAACTTGGGGAGAAGCAGAGGCTTGGAGAAATGAAAAACTGCCCCGAGTTACTGCCTTTTGCTGACACTGATGCCTGAGGGTAGTAGGGAGCCTAAAACAAAAGGAATTATTAAGTGCTGCCACATTAGCTTGTGGAATGGGAAGTGCAAGCCTGTGAAATCCCCTTTGCTGGAGGTGTTTAGGATAGATCTTATAACTCTCTCTCTGGAGTAACACGCGTGAAATTTACCTGGAATCAGAGACTGGTCTATACAATGGTTCTCCTAGACTTTGGATGGTAGAGCTCTTGGAGGGTGGTGGGTGGGATGGTGCTGGAGAAGTTGTTTAGAGTTATATGCCCAATAAATGTTGTGTGGTTATTGAATAAATGATACACCTCTCCCATATGTATACTCCTATTCTTCAAATGTGTCTAGATGTTGTTATTGATAAGACCATTGTTACTGAATTCAGAGGAGGTTTTTGGTCACTGTGCATTTTCTCATTTAACAGACAGCAAAAGTCCACTATGTTATTATGGAGGGTCCACAACTTTTCTTATGCTCATATTCCAAAAGACGAGCATCCTTTGGACCATACAATCATCAAAGTTTCCTTATGCAAAAGAAAATTTTCTCACTCAGAAATGAATTTCTAGATACTTTTACAGAACCCACTTCCACCCCTGAAAGAGCAAATAAATTGCTCAGGGATCTTCAGGTCCAAAAAGGCAGAACAAATTGGAGGGAGTTCTGAAAAGTGCAATGCCATGATTAAATAAGAGATGGATTACAGAGACTTCTTATAAAGATAATTGAAGTGGATATGAGTTTGAATAAGCACCAGCAGGGGGATAAACAGGGGCGGGGTGATAGCATCATGATTACCTGGGAGATGTAAGTGCCAAGAATACAGAAGTGTTATTTTGCTACATAGGAGCTAGAAGTAGGCTATCTGGGATTAAAGTAAGGAAAAGCAGGAAGTTTGCATTTCCCACAGGTACTTCCTATTTCACAGTGATCATGACACAATGAAATTCAGAATAGAAAAGTAAAGAAATAAATCCATTGTGCATTCAATATTTGGAAATGGGAACCATGGAAAAGCTGTAGACGTCAAGGAAAACACTGAAGAATTTATAAGCTTAATAACTTACAGGATGTCTGAAGACAATTTTAAAACAACTTATTGGAAGCTAAGAACAAATGTATGCCAGAGTTCAAAATTCTCACATGCTTGGAAAAGAAAGTCCTGTATGGCTTGATGGGTTGTGAGAGACTGTTAATGTTATTTTTAAAACTGTGGTAAAAAACAAAACAAAACACATAACATAACATTTACTGACTTAACCACTTTTAAGTGTACAGTTCCCTAGTGTTAAGTATAAGCATGTGGTTGTGAAACAGATCTCCAGAACTTTTTCATCTTGCAAATCTGAAACTCTACCTGTTAAAAAATAACTCCCCTTTTCCCCTTCACCCCAGCACCTGGCAGCCACCATTATACTTTCTGTTTCTATTAAGTTGACTACTTTTAGATAGTTCATATAAGTGGAATCATTCAGCATTTTTCTCTCTGTGACTGGCTTATTTCACTTAGCATGATGTCCTCAAGCTTTACCCATGTTGTAGCATGTGTCAGGATCTCCTTTTTTAAGGCTGCGTACTGTTCCATTGTGTACATATACCATGTTTTGCTTATCCATTCAGAACACGTGGGCTGCTTCCACTTCTTAGCTATTGTGAATACAGCCTGCCAATATTTTTTACTTGGATTTTTCATCTGAGGCTTAATCCATTTATACGAACACATATAATGTTTGCTATTCCCTCTAACTCAAGGGATAGAGGATTAACTTTTCAAAACTGGTCTTTTCCCCTTTTAAGCAAACAAGCCAAAAATTAAAAAAAAAAATCTTACCACTAACAGCCAAAAGAAACAAACAAGCAAAAAAATAAGGAAATAAAAACACTGAATATTTGAGTGTTCTATTACCAAACAGCAATAGATCCACTGGGTGCTTGTTCAACTACACAGTCTTAAAGGTACACTTTGTCTTGAAAAGAGAAGGGAATTTTATGATTAAATATCACAGATTTAAAAATAGAAATGATCTGTACATTGTTTATCTATTATATAACTCTTTTTTTTTTTTTTTTTCAAAACTGTGGGATAATATAGCCTAGATAGAATTCAGGTCGTTTTTGCAATTACTTCCTTCTAAAACAGTGGTTGCAAAGCCTGGTCATGTATCAGAATCTCCTAAAGACCTTAAAAATCTGTTCTTGATTTCCATTCCTAGCTACTAAATAAAAGACTCCGGGGTTGGGAGCCAATGCTTCAGTTTGATCCACAGGCTCTGACTAGAATGGATCGTGTAAGTCACCAAGTCATCCTCCTTTGTTATCACGGAATCTGAAGCCCTTCCAAGAAGCCTCTGGCTTCACCGGGAGCTCTGCTCAATATCTGTAATAACCGAAATGGGAAAAGAGTTTGAGAAAGAATTTGGAAAAAGAATAGCTACATGTATATGTATAAGTGAATCACTTTGCTGTACACCTGAAACTAACACAACCACAACAAAGAAGCCTCTGGCTTCCTTATCAGACATAAATCTGACCATTTTATTTCCCTGGGGCTCTAATTCATTTCAGGGGCATCTACCCTGTCAGCACTACATCATTATGGGCTTCCCCTCCCACGTCCACTGCCCATTGCTCTCCACACCATCATTGATTTGTCACGTTACTCCCCCCAATACAATGTCCTCTGTCCCCATCTCTGGATCAGAACTGTGATTTTCAAAGTGGCAATTAGTCAAACTGTTCAATTATTCATTGAGATGTGCCAGTAAGTTGCCCCTCTGCTCCCAAGTGACATGTTCCCTTTGCAGAGCCTTCCAATGACCATGCCTTTTACTTTACAGTCTTTCTCTCTCTCTCTCCCCCCCCCCAACACCAGTACCATTTTTTTTTTTTTTGCCTCATCTGGGAAATATATCCTAGAATAGATGAGAAAGGGAGGGAGAGAAAGATTTAATATCTTTCCCATTATGCTTTAAATAATCAAATCCCCGGCTTATGCTCACCCATACCCAGCTACAGATGTTCTCCAAATTGTCACACGTTTGTCATTTCCCCCCTCTCCTAAATGTTCCCAAACTAACAGGATATTAAACGAGAAATGCCTCTCCATCAAATTTGCTTCTTTTACTATTTGTCTCTCTCGACATGGCATCCTTCTCATCATTTGTAATTTGCAATCAACCGCATGCCCCTGGGAACGTTGATCATTGGTCATTTACATGATTAAAGAATGGAGAAAATGAGACCCTTCAAAGAATAGAAGTGTTTTAATAACCTCCAATTTGAATCTCTTCTTACTATTACCCCCGACCGACATAATATAGCAAATATCACTACCTTCACCCTCTCCCTGAAAAGATGCTTCAGATTTTCCCCTGTGTGATGCAGTATTTTATTTACTAAGGATGCTAGAAATATGTCAGGCCATTAAGCCTTATGGGAATCCCTATTCTGGCTGAAACAAGAAGATCACCATGGATACACCTCTGCTCCACTGGAGATCAGCAACAGCTGTTGAGCCAAGCTTGGGAGCCCTCTCAGACTTTTTATCACACAAATTGCATTAGGTAAAACCATAAATGCCACAACTCACTTACTGTCATAGGAATTCGACATCTTAACAGTAGCTTCGCCTGAAAGCAGAGTTGTCCACAGTTCCCAGAATTTCCCAAACCTATTTGAAATTCCCTGACCTTCAGTGACTGCCCTTGCTATCCAATGAGATGAATGGAATTCCTCCGTAATCGATCTCCACCCAAAATTTCACCCCAAGCCCCGAGCTTAGCAAGTGGGGGAAAGCAAGGAGGTGGGGGAACCACCTTCAGAGGGCAGCTTAGAGTCCTTGCTTTTTTGATATTTATGACACAAATATATGGCTTCTACCAAATATACACTGAGCCTTATAAGAGTGTCAGACTTCTACTACAATGTGTCATGATCCACTTCCTTTTTGAAAATATGGTGAACCTTGGAGAATCTGAGCTGAATTGACAGCCAGAAAAAAAGCAAAAGACCTTGAGTGTCCTGTGAGGGTATGGTAAGCAAGTAATGTGGCTACGTAACATTCACAGGGAGCCCCAAACCCAGGCTGATTTATTTGTGGACCTCACCACTTCTACTGCGTTTTGTATTCCACACTTGTGACCAGCAGCCTGAGCTCTACTACAAGTGAGTTTCTTTTGTTGGTAAGGGGAAAAGTGGTACTGGGAAGTGAAAATGATGGAGTTCATCTCAGAAATACTGATGAGTAAGATTCCACCTAGGAGTAATGATTAACTCTTAACGACCTACAAAGTCTGTCTGGTCTCAGACTTGAAGCAAAGGTGGAGCCTGGGTTCTTTGCTATGAAGTTAAAGAAGGACAAGAAAAATCAATTTTCTCATAAGTAGCGTCCCCATGGAAGGTTTTTCCTGAGAGTATCACTGCATTTAACATACCTTAAAAGAACTCTTCCCAGATAGCTCTCTACATGTGTAGTTTTGTACTAGGCAAAATGAGACTTACTTTTAAAAAAAAAAGCTTCAATGGATATTGAGATATATGATAGGGCAGTGTGTGTGGAGATAGTGAAAGTACAGAAAAGTAATAAATAAAATATAGTTCTAAACAAACAAATCTATAAAAGGCCAATGAAGAAAACACAGTAGCGGGGATATCAAGAAGACTCCTACTTTATCTTTGAACAATGCAGTCTTCTCCAAATGAATATACCAGTGCTGACTAAACCTGTGCTTCAAGAGCTCCTAATGAGAGCATTAACTCAACCTGGAAAAAATATTCAACTAAGCCAATCCATTATATGAAAAATTTAGCAGATCCCCAATCCAATCATTGACTCTTGATGAAAATCACCTCAAAGCTTTGAGCTGTAACAGCTAGAGCCAATAAAGCTATGTATAGAGACAGGATTAGCATCAAAAGGAAGTCCCTAGGTTAAAAGTGAGACAAGTAGCTCTAAGTTCAAGTTTAAATACTCATACTCACAAACAAAGGAAGAGTTGTATATATTTCTTGATTAGAAAAGCAAACAGAAAAGAAATATATATGCACTCTAACATCTAATTGGTTAGCACAAACCTTGCAACTAGGAGGAAGAGAAGTTCCAATGACAGTAAACACTTACTGAGTGGGGGCTTTATCATCAAAGTTCAGTGCACACCCCAGGGATATTTTCCAAGATTTTTAAACACAAGGATCAAAGACAAAAATCCGAAAGGAAGCAAAGCATAGAAAATGTTTACAATACCAAAATAAGCACATTGCTCTATTTCAAGATATATCATAAGAGCCATTAAGAAAAGGAGAGGAGATGGAAGAGGTAATAGAAGTCCTAGTCATTGCAAAATGTTGAAGATCATTGGACTGTTGACTCAACGAGAAGATGACATTTATGTGCAAAGTTTCCCACATTGGGATTCTATAAAGCTAGGAACAGGGCTAACTTTATGAGTACGTGACTTATGCAGTCACACACGGTCTCACACTTAGAAGGGCCCTGCACTTGGTTTAATGTTCATCTTTTGCCATCTTGGAACTCAATTTTTGAGCAAGGCATCTCACATGTTCATTTTGTTCTCGATGTCACAATTTATATCGCTAAGAAGCTCATAATCAAGGAGTTTTTGAGGATGAGGAAAAGGCTCAAAAGAGGAAAACATGGCCTGATTAAAACAAAACTATTAGAAAGTTGCCATTATTTTTATGTTCTACAGTAGTTTCTGTAACAGTTCTTGAAACGATGGGTCCATCTATTAGAAAAGTCATCCCAGATTAAAGACCTTATTCTGAGATTTTGCCTTTCCCTCACTGTTAGTTTTTTTTCTTTTTTTAAGATGAGTCTGCTTTATATTTATGATTCACATCACAAAATCCAGTTTCTAATATTTTTGGTACTGAAAATGGGTTTTTAACCCAAGACCTATCAATTCTTTTGTTAAGTAATTTTGAGGATTTAGAACCCATACCAGAAGTGGAAATTGTTGAAGCCATCCCAGCACAATTAAAGAATTTCTCAAGAAAAAAACCTGATGTGGTTGTGTTACAAGAAATGCCCAGCAAATTGTCCTCTCAGTCACTACTGAATAATAAATAGTTTAAGCATCAGCTTATTGCTTCAGGGATCCCCAAAGCAAGAGGTGCTGCCTTCTAATTGCTTAAAAATCCCCATTTGATGTCCAAGGGCTTGAAACAGAGTCTGATGGGTAATTGTATCTTAGCTAAAGGCAATCAGCTAAACAAATCATTAACAAGATGCTCACTTTAAGCGCTATGTGCCCACTAAAAGCATTTTATAGCTCAATCCTTTGAAAAAAAATGCATAAAATTTGGTGATGGGCAATGTATAAGTAGCAGACACTTTAATGCCCTACTAAATGCAAAGATAGATCCATCCTCTTTTCCTGTCACAAATATGGAAGCAAGGCACTCGGGATTCTTACATAGCCATCTCAGCTGTCCAGCACACAGACCATCTACAGGAGAATATTTTTTTAAATTCAACTATCAAAAACTTACTCCATATTGGATTATATTTTAACTTTCTCAATTTGAGCATGTCTGTGTCAGCTGAGATAGGAAAAATAACGCTGGCCAACATTGCCTGACTCTCTTACAAGCTTTCTGGAAATAGAAACGTTAAAAAAGGGCTTAGAATGGAAGCATCACAACTCCATTTTGTGAAGTGATAAAGTGGTAATCAAGCTCTCAGCAACAATTGCTTTTTATCTTCACCTTAATTATTCATGTGGGTATCATGTGATATGTTTAAGATGCATTTAATGTAACGGTTAAAAGGGTCTGCGCCCTTGCCATCTCGAAAGGTGTAAAGCTCTGAAAAAAGAAAATTGTTCTTTCTGGCTCAGAAGTAGGTGCTCTCTGGGGAGAGAGCACACCAGCAGGACTTACCTATAATTCTCCATAATAACAGTCATAGTGGCCAACCTGTATTTCATGTTTAACCTATGTCAAATACGTTGCACACATTATCTCCCTGAATCTTCAAAACCTGACTTTAGAGATGAGGAAACAAAGACTCATTAAAACACCCCATGAGTAAATGGTAGAGCCAGATAGGAAAGCGAGTCTGTCTCTAGAGCCCTTGCTTTTGACCGGTCCATTCCACTGGCTCTCAGCAAATGGCTAGATGCTGTGAGCAGAAAGAAAGAGGTATATTTCACATGAGGCAGGTAGGAGCTAAGATAATTAAGTTTGAAACATCCACTTAACTACCTATGGATTTTGTCACTTCTCTGCTCAAAAACCTTTAATTGTCTGGCATAACAATTTCTTACCTGGAATTCAAAGCTCTCTGCGATCTGGCCCCACCCACATTTCAACACTTATTTCTTCCTACTCTCTCTTTGAGTATTTTCTGACTCAGTCATTAATTGAACAAAATAAAGCAGTAGAGGCCCCATGAGCTAGACCCTCAGCTGCTGTAAATGAAATACCCACCTTCCCCCTTCCTCAGTCACTAGTGAGTTTAAGCGGTTTGGGGTCATCAACTGTTTACCTCCTCAGACTTTGCCACTAAGGGTCTTTGAGGACTATTCCAATCAAATTGGTATCACAGACAGAAACACATAATTACATACAATTGAAGGAATTATTTTATTTTATTCAGCAAACATGTAGTGGGACTGGACTGGATCCTAGGGGCCAAATCAGACACAGCCCCTGCCTTCCAAGAGTCTTCCGTCTAGAATCTCATGATCTTTTCCAAATGCTGCCCTAATGTTTTCAACTTTGTACTTACATTTCTTGAAAAGTCTATATTCATTGCATACGCTGCCTTATCTCCAGTTCTCTCCATAAACCACTGCAATCTACCATTTTCCTCATAGTGAAATCCTTCTTACCAAACCATCAACTTATCTCCCCCACCTTTTCAATATAAATCAAACAGACCTATTTTGTCTTATTTTTTTGACATCTCTGGAATGTTTGGCATTATTGACCTCATCTGCCTACTTGAAATTCCCTATTTCCCCATTTTTATGGTATAATGCTCTGCTGGTTTTCCTCTCTACCCTTCCCTCCTGGATCACTCAGGTGGGCTCCTCTTAAATGGTGGTATGCCTCAAGGTTTTGCTCTTAGATCCGCTCTATACTCACTCCACACTGTTATTTTTCAAAGTGTGATTCTGGGGTGACTAGTGTCATCATGACCTAGGGTGCTCAGTGAAAATGCAAATTTAATTGCTCCTTACCATTTCAGAATCTCACAGCATCCTAGCATCTGCATTTTAATTCAGCATCCTAGGTGATCAAGATATACCGTAAGTACTGAAAATCAATGTTCTATATACACACATTGTCTCCTAGACAATGTTAGTCTTTCTCATGGCTTCAGTTACCAACTATATACTGGATGTGGAGGAGTAAGTTCATAGCTGGCATACAAGGAAATCGAGAAAATTTCCTTGAGATGGCTTCTAGTTTCTCTGTGAAGCAGGAGTTGAGATTATATTCTGAAAAAGAGAGCATAGGTTGGAAGTGGAAAAGAGAAAAACAGCAGACCAGGGAAATACAGAAGGTTTGCTGAGTAATGTGGAGGCACCAGTTGGGATAGAAAATTAGGAAAGTATCATAAAATTGTTCTGTATATTGGAGAATTTTTTTCAGCAACCTTGGTATCGATGTAGAGAAAGCAAATTGATCGATCCAGAAGTTCAATTTTTGCCAGGAGGTGTGAATACAAAATTATGTTTCAAGTAAGTGAAGTTACTAATAAGAATATGGAGGTTATGAACCAGAGGATCCAGGCTACATAGAAAAGGGAGTAATGGGAGGGACCTGATAGAGCTCTTGGTGTCATCAAAGTACAGGTGTAATAAGAGCAACAGAATGAAAGAACTGGAAAAATGAGTGTCTATTGATAGAGTGGGAAATATGAATTTAAGATTTCAAAGATGAAGCAGTTTTTGGTAATGAAAAAGTCCAGAATGTTGCCATGGAAGTGGGGAGATAAAGTGGGGAGTTAAACAAAGATTAAGGAATAGAGAGGCCAGTGTATTAGAAGGGTTGTCCATTGTGGACATTGATGTAACCAATGATGAAGGTGGCAAGGTTTGGAATGGAGAAGAAGGCTGTGAGTCAAAGTCTCTGGTGAATGAGGGAAAGTGGTCAACGGCAGCAGAAGGGACTGAGTATCTTGTGTACTGAAAAACATCTAATTTCTTTGTGTCAGATTTTCTATTGTGATATCCAAGGTTTTTCATAGTCGATACCAATCGAAATTTCTAGTCTGATGCCAATGCATTCATCTTCACACAACCTTCGTTTCAGCCTCAGTGGCGATTGCCCTTCCATGAACGAAAGCCATATCGTGCATTAGGCATTTCCTGATCCCTGCTCTAAACTTCAGTAGTACTTTACTGGAGCCTTACCTACAATTTAGTGCTTTTACTAAAGTTATTTGCATACAAGTTTTCTCCCTTACTAGTGTCTTTGATTCCAGGGGTGATTTGCACCTTTGTAACACCCATTTTAGCACCTAATACAGTGCTTTTCACATAGTAAATAATTGCCAAATATTCAAATATTTGTTGAATATTGATAAGGTTGTAAAATTACAACTGGAATATGTCTGGACTAATTGCAGAACTGCTAAGTAAGTTAAGTAAAGATACATGTTGATTCATTCACATTAAAGAAGTAATTTACTTTTCATGGCTGGAAAACTCTGCAGACTAAGCATTGGCAGAAGAATCTGCACAGTCTAGCTCAATAAGATCTAGGAGTTTTTGATAAGAGGTGAACAGTCATAACAGATTAAAACATCCTTGCAACTCCAAGTAAAACAGTGATTTCCTAGAATGTTGGCGTCTCTTTAGAAAATATCATTGACAAGAATGTTTGAAGGTAATCTATCCTATGAACACATCAAACAATAATGTAAACAGGATGAGATGACATAAAATAAAATGAGACGTAAATATCCTCTGTATTATGTTCACTGCACATCATGGTGCCTAATGCTGCAGCCTGGATTTTATTTTTCTATTTTTAGTAACTTAATGTTAATCTAATATCTATATCTATAGATGTTACATAGATATAAGATTATTTAGACCGTATATATGTGTACATAATTTTAAATGGCATATGTACATATTTTTTAACTGAAAATAATATTCTTTGGTAGTTTTAGCATGAAATTACTCATTGGAAGTCTAAATTTGTGAGACAAAATAGGTATATTCTCCTATAAGATTTTTCCTTTAATTCTAGAGAAATCCAGTAATCTATTCAGGAATACTCTCCTTTCTCTCAGAGCAGTCCTGAAAACGCACAGGTCAAATTCAATAATAATGAAATCAGAGGGTCTAGTCATGTTATTGTCCACTGTGGCTTGGAATTAGTAAGCTATAAACTGCAGCTTTTTCTTTAAAAACCACTTTATTGAGATATGATTGACATATAAAAAACTGTACATATATAATGTATACAACTTGATGAGTTTGGAGGTAAGTATATATCCATTGAACGCATCACTGCAATCAATGCCTTAAGCATATTCATCATCTCCAAAAATTCTCTCTCACCGTTTTAATTTATTTGTCTGTTTGTTTATATGATAAGGACACCTAACATAAAGTTTACCCTTTGGGCAATTTTAAAGTATACAGGACTTCCCTGGTGGTGCAGTGGTTAAGAATCCACCTGCCAATGCAGGGGACACGGGTTCGAGCCCTGGTTTGGGAAGATCCCACATGCCGTGGAGCAACTAAAGCCCGTGAGCCACAACTACTGAGCCCATGTGCCACAATTACTGAAGCCCACGTGCCTAGAGCCTGTGCTCTGCAACGAACAGTAGTCCCTGCTCGTTGCAACTAGACAAAGCCCGCGTGCAGCAACAAAGACCCAACGCAGCCAAATATTAAATAAATAAATAAATAAAATAAAGTATACAATACTATTAACTATCTAAAACAGTCAAACTTATAGAAACTGAAAGTAAAATGGTGGTTGCCAGGGGCTCTGGGAGGAAGAAATGGGGAGCTATTAGTCAAAGTGTACAAGTTTCAGTTATGCAACATAAGTCCTAGAGATGTAATTGCAACACAGTGCCTATAAAAAATAATAATGTATATGTAAAAGCTGGAGTTTTATATGTGTTAAGGATACAAATCCTTTATCATATATGTTTTGCAAATGTTTTCTCCCAATCTTCTGTGGTTAATCCCTTTCTTTCTTTTTTTTTTAAACATCTTTATTGGAGTATAATTCCTTTACAATGGTGTGTTAGTTTCTGCTTTATAATAAAGTGAATCAGTTATACATAAACATATGTCCCCATATCTCTTCCCTCTTGCATCTCCCTCCCTCCCACCCTCTCTATTCCACCCCTCTAGGTGGTCACAGAGTCCTGAGCTGAAATCCCTGTGCTATGCGGCTGCTTCCCACTAGCTACCTATTTTACGTTTGGTAGTGTAGATATGTCCATGCCACTCTCTCACTTTGTCCCAGCTTACCCTTCCCCCTTCTGTATCCTCAAGCCAATTCTCTAGTAGGACTGCATCTTTATTTCCATCTTGTCCCTAGGTACTCCTGACCATTTTTTTTCATTTTTTCCTTTTTTTTAGATTCCATATATATGTGTTAGGATATGGTGTTTGTTTTTCTCTTTCTGACTTACTTCACTCTGTATGACAGGCTCCAGGTCCATCCATCTCGCTAGAAATAACTCAATTTCGTTTCTTTTTACGGCTAATATTCCATTGTATATATGTGTCACATCTTCTTTATCCATTCATCTGTCGATGGACACTTAGGTTGCTTCCATGTCCTGGCTATCGTAAATAGAGCTGCAATGAACATTTTGGTACATGACTCTTTTTGAATTATGGTTTTCTCAGGGTATCTGCCCAGTAGTGGGATTGCTGGGTCGTATGGTAGTTTTAATTTTATTTTTTTAAGGAGCGTCCATACTGTTCTCCATAGTGGCTGTATCAATTTACATTCCCACCAACAGTGCAAGAGGGTTCCCTTTCCTCCACACCCTCTCCAGCATTTATTGTTTGTAGATTTTTGGATGATGGCCATTCTGACTGGTGTGAGGTGATATCTCGTAGTTTTGATTTGCATTTCTCTAATGATTAATGATGTTGAGCATTCTTTCATGTGTTTGTTGGCAATCTGTATATCTTCTCTGGAGAAATGTCTGTTTAGTTCTTCTGCCCATTTTTGGATTGGGTCGTTTGTGTTTTTGATATTGAGCTGCATGAGCTGCTTGTAAATTTTGGAGATTAATACTTTGTCAGTTGCTTCATTTGCAACTATTTTCTCCCAAACTGAGGGTTGTTTTTTCATCTTGTCTATGGTTTCCTTTGCTGTGCAAAAGCTTTTAAGTTTCACTAGGTCCCATTTGTTTATTTTTGTTTTTATTTCCATTTCTCTAGGAGGTGGGTCAAAAAGGATCTTGCTGTGATTTATGTCATGGAGTTTTCTGCCTAAGTTTTCCTCTAAGAGTTTGATAGTGTCTGGCCTTACATTTAGGTCTTTAATCCATTTTGAGTTTATTTTTGTGTATGGCATTAGGGAGTGTTCTAATTTCATTCTTTTACATGTAGCTGTCCAGTTTTCCCAGCACCACTTATTGAAGAGACTGTCTTTTCTCCATTGTATATTCTTGTCTTCTTTATCAAAGATAAGGTGACCATATGTGTGTGGGTTTATCTCTGAGCTTTCTATCCTGTTCCATTACCTATATTTCTGTTTCTTCTTCCAGTACCATACTGTCTTGATTACTGCAGCCTTGTAGTGTAATCTGAAGTCAGAGAGCCTGATTCCTTCAGCTCTGATTTTCTTTCTCAAGATTACTCTGGCTATGTGGGGTCTTTTGTGTTTCCATACTAATTGTGAAATTTTCTGTTCTAGTTTTGTGAAAAATGCCCTTGGTAGTTTAATAGGGATTGCATTGAATCTGTAGATTGCTTTGGGTAGTAGAGTCATTTTTCACAATGTTGATTCTTGCAATCCAAGAACATGGTATATCTCTCCATCTGTTTGTATCATCTTTAATTTCTTTCATCAGTGTCTTATAGTTTTCTGCATATAGGTGTTTTGTCTCCTTAGGTAGGTTTATTCCTAGGTATTTTATTGTTTTTGTTGCAGTGATAAATGGAAGTGTTTCCTTAATTTCTCTTTCAGATTTTTCATCATTAGTGTATAGGAATGCAAAAGATTTCTGTGCATTAATTTTGTATCCTGCAACTTTACCAAATTCATTGATTAGCTCTAGAAGTTTTCTGCTGGCACCTTTAGGATTCTCTATGTATAATATCATGTCATCTGCAAATAATGACAGCTTTACGTCTTCTTTTCTGATTTGGAATCCTTTTATTTTTCTTCTCTGATGGCTGTGGCTAAAACTTCGAAAACTATATTGAATAATAGTGGTGAGAGTGGACAACCTTGTCTTGTTCCTGATCTTAGAGGGAATGGTTTCAGGTTTTCATCATTGAGAACAATGTTGGCTGTGGGTTTGTCATATATGGCCTTTATAATTTGAGTTAAGTTCCCTCTCTGCCTACTTTCTGGAGGTTTTTTTTTTTTTTTTTTTTTTTTTTTTTTTTTTTTTTTTTTTTTTTTTTTTTCCGGTACGCGGGCCTCTCACTGTTGTGGCCTCTCCCATTGCGGAGCACAGGCTCTGGACGCGCAGGCTCAGCGGCCGTGGCTCACGGGCCCAGCCGTTCCACGGCATGTGGGATCTTCCCGGGCCGGGGCACGAACCCGTGTCCCCTCCATTGGCAGGCGGACTCTCAACCACTGCGCCACCAGGGAAGCCCTTTCTGGAGGGTTTTTATCATAAATGGGTGTTGAATTTTGTCGAAGGCTGCTTCTGCATCTATTGAGATGATCATATGGTTTTTCTCCTTCAATTTTTTAATATGGTGTATCACATTGATTTGCATATACTGAAGAATCCTTGCATTTCTGGGAGAAATCCCACTTGATCATGGTGTTAAAAGAGGGTTTTAAAAAAATAAAACAGTAAAATCCATTTGTGTTTTTATTCTTATACATTAGTGCTCTCTACTAATTGTATCAAGATTGCGTGAATGATATTGGGGTTATTTATGCTTTGTACTTACTTATTTTCCTCTGTGGTGGAGGGCATTCAAATCCCTTTTTTTCATAGAACTGATGTGTGCTCAGATCATACAAATTGGGAAGATTCTCTGAACTTGTGCACAGTCGAGCCAAATGCCAGAAAGGGGTACACAGTTAAGTGGTGCATTCTATATGTGTGTGTGTGTGTGTGTGTGTGTGTGTGTGTATTTGTGGTTTCCAGATGCAAATGAATTTGAAGTACTATTATCTATTATTATAGGTAAAATCCAGCCTATTTTAAAAAACGTTTTCATTACAGCTTTGTTTGAAAATGAACAGTTGAAATACTTTTAAAACAAAGGGTGATTAAAAGAAGTATGGTGGGACAGTAACATGGAATATTCTGCAGCTATTGGCAGTGATGGCATAAATCTCTATTTGCCGTTACAAGGATATATTTATGATCTTTGTTAAGTAACAATTCAGGTTATAAAAATAGCATTTAAAATTGACTCCAGTTCTTAAAATGGATGTCTAGAGTTGTGACTGCATAGAAAATAGTTTGGATATGTACATACACCAAAAGATTAACAATGATTTTCTATAAGTTGTGGAACTGCATGATATTTTATTTTTGCATTCACTTATCTACTTTTCCTTACATTTGCACAATGCATTGTATATACAAAGTTAAAATTTAAAAGCATTTCCCTACATGAAATACTCTTTGGAAATGTTTAATCTCTTTAAAAAAGTAAATCAATAATGGAAAGACATCTCGTATCTGTAGATTAAAAAATTTAATATTGTTAAGATGTCTACACTGCCTAAAGCAATCTACACTTTAAGTCATTTTAATGAAAATAAAAATGCTCCATATCAAAATTTGTTGAATGTCACTAAAGAAGTATTTAGGGGGAAATTTATTGCACTAAATGCTCACATTAAAAAGAATGAAGGCTTCAAATCAATGACCTCAGGTTCTACCATAAGAAAGTAAAATAAAAGAGCAAATTAAACAAAGTTACCAGCACAAAGGAAGTAATAAAGATCAGAGTATCAATCGATGAAATATTGATAGAAAACATAAAAACAATAGATAAAATAATGAATGCAACCAAAAGCTGATTCTTTTGGAGGAGAAATAAAATTGATAAATATCTAGCCAAATTGATCAAGAAAAAAAAGAGAAGACACAAATTATTAATATCAGGAACGAGAGAGATATCATCACTACAGATACTAGAGATCTGAAAAGGGTAATAAGGAAATATCATGAAGAACTATATGTCAATAAATTTGACAGGTGAGATGAAATAAACAAATCCATTGAAGGACACAAACTACCAGAGCTCATTCAAGGATAAATAGATAACATTAATAGCCCCATATTTATAAAAGAAATTGAACCTGCAGTTAAAAACCTTCCCACAAAAAAAACTCCAGGCCCAGATGACTTCACTGGTACATTTTACCAAACATTTAAGGAGGAAATAATGCTAATTATACATAAACTCCTCCAGAAAATGGAAGAGAGAGAATACTTCTCAACTAATTCTATAGGATTAGCATTACCCTGATATTAAAACTAGACAAAGGCATTATAAGAGAAGAAAAGTACAGACCAATATCTCTCACGAGCATAAACACAAACATTATTTCCAAAAGTTCTGCAACTTGAATCCACTGATATATAAAAAAGATAATACAACATGACCAAGTGAGATTTTCTCAGAAATGCAAGCTTAGTTTTATATTTGAAAGTCAATCACTGTACTTCATTCACTCTATTAAACAAAAAATGTGTACCATATGATCATCTCAATATATGCAGTAAAAGCATTTGCCAAAACCCAACTACCATTCTTGATAGAAATATTGAGCAAACTAGAAATAGAAGGGAACTTCCTCAACTTGATAAGGGCATATGCCAAAAATCTACAGTTGACATTATAACTGATAGTAAGAAACTGAATGATTTCCTTCCAAGGCCAGTAAAAGACCATCATTTCCATTCATCGTTGTACTAGAAGTTCTATTCCATGCAATAAGCAAGAAAAAGACATAAAATGAATACAGATTAGAAAGGAAAAAGCAAAACTGTCCTTATTTGCAGATGGCATAATCATTTACATAGAAATCATGATAGAATCTACAAAAGCCCCTGAAACTGATCAGTGAGGTTAGTAAGGTTGCAAAGTATTGGGTTGGCTAAAAGTTTTGTTCGTTTTTTTCTGTAAGATGGCTCTAGTAGCACTTAGTTGTCTTTAACTTCATCTGAAACAATTTTGTTAGATTATATTGTGACAGCTGTCATATCAGTGTGCATTTAAAAAAACTTATCAAAATTGGTGAATTTTTGTGTAACCATTTTAATATTGAAGATGGAAGAAAAAGCAACATTTTCAGCATATTATGCTTTATTATTGATACGTGGGGAGGTATGTCATGTTCAAGAGTTAGAAGATTCAATTTTGTTAAGATGTCAAATTTCTCAGAATTGATCTATGGATTTAATGTGATCCCACTCAAACTTTTGCAGAGTTTGATGAGCTGCTTTACAATTCACAAGACAATGCACAGGACCTAGAATAGATAAAGTAACTTTCAAAAAGAAGAGCAAAGTTGGAGGACTAACACTACCTGTTTTAAAGTCTCAATATAAAACTACAGTGATCAAAACACTGTAGTATTGGCATAAAGATATACAAATAGAACAATTAAACAGAATAGAGAATCCAGACCTACACACATATATGCTGCACTGATTTTTGATAGAGGCACAAATGTGATTCAGTGAAGAAATGATAGACTTTTTAACAAGTGGTGCTGGAAAAACTGGATATCCATATGTGAAAAAAATAAACTTTTATCCATCCCTTGAACCATACACAAAAATTAACTCAAAATAGATCATTGTCATGAATGTAAAGCCTAAAACTATAAAACCTTCTGTCAGGAAATAATAGGAGAAAAATCCTTGGGACCGTGATTAGTCAAAGAGTTTCAGATATGACACCAAAAAACACAAACCATGAAAGAACAAATAGATAAATCTGATTTCATCGAAATTTACAACTTCTGTTCTTCAAAAATAAATGTTAAGAGAATGAAAATACAAAGCACAGAATGCGAGAAAATAATTGTAATCAAATATTTGCCAAAGGACTTGGATCCAGTGCATAGATATAGGTTTTAGATATGTATACCTATCCATTTAAGTATCTGTGTATCTATCTATAGAGACAGAGACAGATAGACAGAAAGAGACACAGAGAGACAGAGAATTCTCAAACTCCACCAAAAGAAAGCAAAAACCTAACTTTAAAAGATGGGCAAAGAAGATATAAGGATGGCGAATAAACCAAGCAAATACGTTCAACATGGCTATCCATTAGGTAAATGCAAATTAAACTCTGTCATGACAATAGGGAAAACTCAAAATGAAAAGGCAAGGGAAAAGAAGAAATTGAGAAAAGGGGCCAGTGGAGGAAAGGTAAAGACAAGAGAGAGAAAGAGAAAAGGAGAAGGATGTGGAGGGCTTAAGAGGAGAGGATGTCGGCAGAGGAAGGGAGAGAACAGAAACCCCTATCAGCACAGGGTCCATTAGGGCCCCGGCAACACCTATCAGAGCACAAAGGGGGTCTATCTCCTTTCTCCTATCTCCCTTCTATGGGGAGGGTGTTGAACAAGCTCCTTTGCTCTCCATCTCCCCACTGGGATTCCATGGTGGGCTAATGGGACAAAATCTTTTCTGAGATTCTCAACAGGTGGGATTTTCAGTCAGTGGCTCCTGAGGTATGGTATCAATCAATCCATGTTGAGCAGTCAGTTGCACTTGCTGTTTTGTAAGAGGAAATCAATTTGAATATAGACAATGTATCAAATGCTTTATTCCATTAGACGAAAAGCTCGATAAGTCCCCGGCTTGAATTAACAATTGAGAATGACATCTTAGATGTGTGTAACTCTAGTTTATTATATATATTTTTTTCTCCTTCCCTCTTCAAGGCATAAGATACAATATCCTATCAGGAAAGACACTTTCTAATGTGGAGAAAAGAAAGCAATGGTCTCTCATGAAGCTGAAGATCGGGGTAGAAAATACCCCTCCTGCATTTGCTTTGGTACAATTACTGATTGTGAATTTAGGATGGATTTTCAGAGGTTTTTCTCTCTTTCCATCTCACTCCCAACAGAGCAAATGGCAGACAAAAATCTATCATTGATGGTCAACAAATTATCACAATATGCTTGTGTTGAATCTGAGTTCTGTGGTCAATGGTTTATTTAGCTACTTTCTTTAGGGGCCTACATCACATCAAAGAAATACTTTTTAAAGTAAGAAACAAGCAACCAGCCTCAGGAATAAAAGACTCAACACAAATAGAATGCATCCTATGCATACCGACACCATTTAAATTGACAAACAGCGGCTAATGGATGTCAGCAGCCATATCTTGTGTGTTGGAAGACACGTGGACCTGTCCAATAGAAGGCTCAGAGTTGGCATAGCTTTTGGCATGTGGGTCCTCCCTAAGGTCGACTTTAGATGGAAGTGTTGCTCCAGCATCTTAGATGGCCAGGAGCACTGCCCTTGCTTCCCAGTTGAGCTCCTTGTCAGCAGGCTGCTCTCAAAGTGGCTGCTTTCACTGTAACATCTCCGTTTCCCAGAAGAGAGATAAGCAGAACTTTCAAACTCAGATTGACTGAGAGACATCCTTGTTGAGCCAGACTGCCACTGGCAAGGTTCGGGAGGAGTATATCCTGCTGTCTGCTCGCTGGGCAGCCTTTACCTAGGCTACGTGGGTGAAGAATGTACACCCTAAATACATATATTCCATTTTTATTTGTCAGTCATACCTCAACAAAGCTGAGGAAAAAAAGAAAAAAAGAAATTTAAAAAGAAAAGCTGTACTTTATACCACTGAACTGTACACTTAAAATGTTAAGATGGTAAATTTTATAGTATATGTATTTTAGCACAAAAAAATTTGAAAAAAATGTAAGAATGCAGCTTTAGGGACAATGAAAAGCCATTTGAATGCTTCATAGCCCACATCATGATGCAAGAGGCAGCATAGTAATTAACAGTATCAGTTTCACAGCTGGCCATCTTAGTTTCTACACCAACTCTGTTTGACCGTGGGCAAGTCACTTTTCTGTGCCTCTGGATCCTCATCTATAAAATGGGAATATTGAAAAAGAATAGATACATATATATGTATAAATGAATCACTTTGCTGGACACCTGAAACTAACACAACATTGTTAATCAACTATACCCCAATGTAAAATAAAAAGTTAAAAAAATAAAATGGGAATAATAATCGTAACTACCTGATGGGATTGTTGTGAGTATTAAATGAATGAAGACTTAGGAAGCAATTAGAATAGGGCCTCCGTGTTATAAACACATTGTAATTCTTAATTATTTTTATGATCCTTGGTGACCTGTCATGACCTCTCTATGAACCTTCAAGGTCACACGTAGACCCCTCCTACTGAAGTACACACACACACACAAACACACACACATCCTTTGTGCACTCTCAACAGACTCTAAGGCTCATACCAATTTCACGAACAAACTCCGAAGTTGGGAAATGAAATGTCAGCCTAGGACCAAACAACTACTTTGTCGATCCCTGATGTACATTAACCAGTTCCCTTTGGCTGCAGGACAAAGTTCTGCATTTTTCTTTTAATGGAAGGAGGTTAATCCAGCCTAATCATAACACACTTAGACTGGACAGATTTACTGAATTGCTTACGTTTGGGAGGATATGAATCTTTTAAAACACTTACATAAAACAATTGCCCTTTGAACTACAGACTACTAATTTAGTGAATTACTTCACTATTTCTATATGCTCTGATAACTGAGGTTAATGGGACAGCCACACAAACAGACAAGAGGCTGGATGGAAGTAGGAGCACCAAATTCACAGTCTAGGACAAAATGACCAGACATTCAGACTCTATCTATCTCCAAGGTAGTTTTGCCCTTTTGATATTATGTAATGTACTGAATTTAATATGAGGTAAAGCACAATATTATGTAAAGTACTAAGGACGTGCGCCAATTGAACAACATAATGTCCAAAAGAGATACCATCAGGAACAAGAAACTAAGCAACAATCGGCAGAAAAGGAGCAGTGAGTGAAACTCTGATAACCAACATTTCTTTAACAGCAAAGATGTTGAGAATGGAATGGAGCTGCCACAGACTGAGTCTCTGTTCCGGGCTAAATTCTATACACACCTGACTACACTGACTCTTCACAACATTCTGTAGGGTATCATTATTCCCATTTTTCAGATTCAGGAAATTGAGCTTCTGAAAGGTTGTCCAACATACCAGAGAACACCCAACCAGCAAGTGGGCAAGCTGTGGTCTAAAACAGCTTGTAATCTGAATGATATCCTGTTTTTTTTTAAAAATACACTTTATAATTGGTTACTGTTGGTGAGAAAAAATGCTTTTATTTTTTGTAAGTTGACCTTACTGATAAACTTGTGAATTATCTTACTAATTATAATAATTTTCTGATTGTGTTTTTCTCTAGCTAGAGGATTATATTATCTGCAAATAATGATGGTTTTCTCTCTTTTCCCCCCAATCAATATACTTCTTTCTTTTTCTTTCTTCATAGCATTGGGCAGGATACCTCATACTTTGTTAAATACTAACAGTAATTTTGTCCCTGATTTTGTTTCTGAAGGGAATGCTTCTTAAAGTTTCTTCATAAATTATGAGGTACACTGTAAGTTTTCGATAGATAACATTTACCAATTTAATAAACTTTCCATTCCCATCTGAAATAAAACTGAGTTTAAAGTCTAAACCTATATTTTATTTACTACATCAACCCACCAGTTCGAAATTTATATTTGATAAACCAATACTCACCAGAAAGACTCAAAGCTACCTGTGCCTTCTCAGTAGAATAACTGCTCTGGAAATTTCACCACTGCCCAAGGACCCTGTGTAGTTTATGAAAAGGGTGAGGTGGGAGATAAAGTAGAGAGAGGGAGGATCAGTGAAGCACAAAAGAATCAAAAGAAAAGCATCAAGGAAACAGTAGGGTCACTTGACAACACATTACTTCAGTGAACCAGATTTGAACTTGGATTACTGGATCTATCTATGATTTTGACCCTTTACTTGGATCACATCTACTCAACTATGACTCAAACAGGAATGGCCATTTTACTCATCTGAAGCACCTGGAATACTGAAAAAAATAGTGGTTTTGGGTTCTGGTTCCAGCCCCATCACTGTGTAGGCAATTTACAATTTCTCTGGAGTTCAGTTTCATCCTGTTAAAAAAAATGGGTGTGGGGAATAGGACTTCTGGATTGATGGAACAAAGAGCTCAGTGAACCCTCTCCAGCAAAAAGCAAACTGTTGAAATTTATAAAAAGCAACCATTTAAAATCTCTGGATAGTGTCTTAAGGGTATACACCAAATTGAGAAACATTCATTCAAGCAAATTTACTAAATGTCTGCGAGAATAGCAAAAGCCTTGCTCACCCCTCACAGCTCTGTATTATGGAAGCTCTGACTTGGGGACATGCAGCCAGGAAGACAGGAGCTCCCCCTCCCCACAGTTTCCAGTCTGGGACTTGACCTGGGAGGGTCTAGATACTGGTGTTTCTCATCTCCCTGGATCATGTTGTACAAACTCTAACTCTATTCCAGGCTGATGTGGCCAAAAGAACTGGGTCTTCTTCCCGCACCAAGGCCCCACGTGTAGGGTGGAAGCTCTATGCTACATGCAGCAAGCCAAGGATACTGGCCTGAATCAACCCAGCTTGCTCACAGGGTGAAGGTTTTAAGCCTGGAGAGGGAAATGAAGAAGATCAGAGGTTGCCACCACTGCCCAGTACCAATCTCATAGGGTGAGGTTGTCACTGCAGGAAAATTTGACTGGCCCCAGCTCCAGTGCAGTGGCATAGGGATCCTGTCCAGAGGGAAAGGCAAGCCATGAGTGTGAAGAGCTCCACAGCTCTGCTTCACAAGGTGGGAGATGGGAGCGAGCTCTCTGGGGTGTCTTTTATAAGGGCACTAACCCCATTCACGAGGGTTCCATCCTCATGACCTAATCACCCCCGAAGTCCCTACTCCCTAATACTATCACATTGGGTATTACGATTTCAACATGTGAATTTTGTGGGGACACAAACATTCAGACCACAACATGCAATCTGAAGAACAGAGGATTTTAAAATGAAGAAAATTGAGCAGATCTTCAGGGAAGTATGGAGCATCATTTAGTACACCAAACTACTGTTGTTGTTTTAATCATTTCCCTACTGCTTTCACTTTATGCTGGTTATCTCTTTAAGAGTGAGGATGAAAACACCCAAACAGTCACGCTTCCTAATTTCCTAAAAGAGAAATAGTTAAAACACAACTGTTTTATGACAGGCTTAAAAGAACAAGAGTTGACTTTTTGTGTGTTACTTGTAGCCATGATTGCCTCATATATTTGCCAATTCGTGAACTGCAGGAGCAGTCCCTTGGGAGAAGAGCTAAGTTGTAGATTTCTAAAGCTAGCATTTAGGAGCAAATTTGCCAAAATTTAATTCATATTTCAGAATTTTAGGTAAACAGCAATTTAACTGTTGCAGTATCTCTTACAAACTTCAATAGCTGTTATGTATCTATTGTCACCTTTCTAGAAATTAATTATCATGTTTAAACATATAAAACTGAATAATTGGGCTTCCCTGGTGGCGCAGTGGTTGAGAATCCACCTGCCGATGCAGGGGACACGGGTTCGTGCCCCGGTCCGGGAAGATCCCACATGCCGCGGAGCGGCTGGGCCCATGAGCCATGGCCACTGAGCCTGCACGTTCAGAGCCTGTGCTCCGCAACGGGAGAAGCCACAACTGTGAGAGGCCCGCATACCACAAAAAGAAAAAAAAAAAAAAACTGAATAATTAACTCTAACCAAGAAAGCAAAAGGTAAAGCATGAGAGAAGCAAATTATTTCTAGACTCCTCCCCTAAGTCACTTTCAGAGTCCTATTTTAATAGTTTTTCCCAGAGAAAGGATTAAGAGCACCAGTTTTGTTGAAGGCAGGTTACCTGACAGCTCATCCTCCCAAATTACTGACCAAAGGCTGGTCATTGTGCTTCATTTCTTCTATAAAATCATAATTCTGTCCCACGTGGACCACTATGTGCAGGTCTGGGGAAGATTCAGAAAAAGCAAGTGAAATGAGAAAGTTTGCTCATAATTTTATATAAGGGAGAGTAGCAGAATGACATACAAAAGACAAAAGGTGCTTTCAGCATGAAAAGAAAAGGAGTGTATAAAAAATATATGGAACTCAAAACGGCACTGTGTTAAGTTGTATAGAGAAGGCCACCACAGCGTTGTCACCAAATCCTGGAATATTAGCAGTCTAATACCTCATCCTAAAACCTGGAGAAGGTGTCAGAATACATGAAATTAAAATGAAGTAGTAAAAGAAATCGCAATCAGCATAGACTAGTGGTTAAGAATACAAACGAGTCATTTTGCCTGATCTCAAAGCTTGTATCTACAACTTACTAGCTGTATGACCTTGGGCAAGTTACTTACCCCCTCTGTGAAATGGGGTGACAATAGTATCTACCTCAAAAGTGTTGCTGTGAAGATTAAAGGAGTCAAGATTGCTACACAATAAGCTCTATGGAAGTACTCAAAAAAATTAAAAATAATTTTAATAACGATGACTACATTTTCAGAGAACATTAGGGTTCACATATCACTTTTACAAATATTATCTTGGTTAGTACCCTCTGGGGTATGCATAAATGATCCCATTTTAGAGGTGAAGAAACTAAATTCTAAGTGCCAATAATGACAACAATTGCTAACATGTATACAGCACCCGTAGTGTACCAAGCCCAGTACTAATCCCTTTATACAACTTTCTTTTTAATCCTTAAAATATCTCTACAAAGTAAGGACTTTTCTACACATGTAGCTGTAACATATATGTATATTGTATACACATCATATTCCATATATACATATAATATATGCACACACACTTATTATTTTATATACATATTATTATGTCTATTTTTCCAAGCCGTTTGAGAATAAGTTGTAGACATAATGGCCCTTTATCCCTAAATACTTCAGTGGATATTTCCTAAAAGCAAAGACAGAATCTGACATAACAATAGTACTATGATCAAAATCAGAAAATTAACATTGACACTATATTATTTATCCGTCTACAGACCTCACACAGATTTTGCCAATTGTCCCAATAACGCTCTTTTTAGAAACAAAATTCAGAAACACGTGGTGCATTCAGTTGTCATTTCTATTTAATCTCCTTTAACCTGAAACACAATCTTTCTTTATGTTTTAAGACGTTTTTAACAGCACTGACTAGATAGAATACCCCTCAGTTTGGGTTTGTTTGATGTTTACTCCTAATTATATCCAGGTTATGCAATTTGGGCAGGAATAACTCTGAAGTGAAGTTGTGTTCTTTGTGCATCATATCAGGGGACACATGATGTTGATAAGTCCCATTACTGGTAATGTTAATTTTTTAAATTTATTTTTTATTTTGTATTGAAGTGTAGTTGATTTACAATGTTGTTTTAATTTCTGCTGTACAGCAAAGTGATTCAGTTGTACATATATATAATTCTTTTTAATATTATTCTCCATTATGGTTTATCACAGGATATTGAATATAGTTCCCTGTGCTCTACAGTAGGACCTTGTTGTTTATCCATTCTCTATATATAATAGTTTGCATCTGCTAATCCCGAACTCCCAATCCATCCTTCCCCTCCCTCCTCCCCCTTGGCAACCACCAGTCTGTTCTCTATGTCTGTGAGTCTGTTTCTGTTTTGTAGATAAGTTCATTTGTGTCATATTTTAGATTCTACATATAAGTGATATCATATGATATTTGTCTTTCTCTGTCTGGCTTACTTCTACATTTATTAGTTGGCTTTCTACTCTAAGAAGGATCTTCCCCTTCTCCTTTTATTTCTTTTTTATTTATTTACTATGTTAATATCGACTCATAGATTCTTATTTTATTTAATGAAATAAAATCTCTTACTATCATTTATTTAGAAACTCAAATTATCCTTCGTTTGGTCAGCAGAAGCCCCTAACAAATGGTTCCTATTTCCTTTTGACATATTCCCTTCATGCTTTGAACAGTTTCTGGCACACCAAGGTATTACAGACTCATCTTGTTCTTTTCCTGCCCCAGCCTTGAAATCAGCCATTTATTCAATGAGTTCAGGTTCCTTTGAGTATTGAGAAACCAAGATCTGGGCATTAGGTGTGCCCAGTGTTTCTTGGGTGTCATTCCTTCTAGCCCCCCTCTGAGAGCAAAGCTAGAAAGTAGACACATATATTCACCCATATACATCTATATCTATTTACATATCTATATATTAACATCCATTAGGTCACACTGATACCTCCAAGTCCAATCCAACAATACAGGGTTCATTATAGGTTTTTTTCCAAGTTTTTGTATTTGTGACTCCCTTCAGTGACAAGGACAAACCTGGCTGGCTTTATCCACAATATATCTATGTGTTTGGTCAATCCCAGAATACACAGAAAGTAATTCAGTATGGCTAACCCATGCCTCTGAGAAAAAGAAGCCTACAAACTAGAGTTTAATATTTTTTTAGAGTTCTTTTAATCTTTACTCTGAGGTCATTGTCCAAATACTGTGTTCAAAAGTTATTGGAGGGCGGAAGGAGGGACAGCAGACTGGCAGCCCAGCTTCTAGAAGGGTCTCTGCACTAAGAGGCCTGTAGGCTCCGGGCACACACCCGTCCGCTGCCAAGGTGCCCCAGAGGAAGGTCAGTTCGGTCCAAAGGGCAGTGAAGAGAGAGCCCAAGAGAAGTGCGAGGTTGTCAGCTAAACCTGCTCCTGCAAATGTGAAAATGAATCCCCAGAAGGCAGCGGGAAAGAATAAATGCTCAGGCGAGAAAGCGCAAACAAAAGGGAAAAGGGAAACGAATGGCAAACAGGCTTAAGTGACTAACGGAGCAACTAAAGATTGACCTGCTGAAAAAGAACTGAAACCAAGCAGAATCCAGCCTCTAATGAAGCGGGAGAGAAAGAAGCCAAGTCTGTTTATAAATTGTATGAGTGGGACCTATATCTCTGTACTATCAGAGGAATATCTTTCTCAACTACTTTGTAAATGCAAGCTTTTTTTTCGTAGCTCTAGAAAACTTCTTAAGAAGGGAATGCTGCTTCATCTCATTTGTTAAGTGTAAATGCTTTTATTCAAGAAGTGAAATCATTTGCTGGGTGGGTTTTTTGGTTTCGATTTGCTTTGTTTTTTGTTTGGGTGCAAAGAGAAAATGGTGCGATATTGAATTATGGGCAGGTTTGACTATCTTGGGTGTAAACTGAACATTCTGTAGATTGACAAGAGGCAGATTTAAATATATCCTATAATACAGAGCATATGAAATGGCAATTTGGAACCACAGTCATGCATCAAATGTCTTCAACATTTTAAATGATTTCTATTCCATGTCATTTTTTAATAGAGTTGTTTCTTAAAGAAAAGCACTCCCTTACCTTGGCTTCCCCTGTCAGAATTGTTTGCACTTTGTAATGTATTTTTCGTTATGGTAGTCCAGTTTTCCTGATAACTTTGTTATATGCTGTGAAAGGTTGACAATTCATGTATGTAGCATGTATGATATTAAATTGTGAATTAGTGAGACTTACAGTGTAGCAGCTTACCAAACACTTGAAGGTATTGCTACTTGATATCCTCTTAAGGAAAAGTTGCCTCCAAATTTTAAACTGAAAGTCACTTGAATAACTACTTAGAAAAGATTTACAACTACATGGCTTTGTATATTTTTGGTGTGTTCATTAAAATTTGAACAAATTGTTTATAATATCTGTGTGCTGATCTTCAAAACAACCAATAAAACCTCACGTGTGAAAGAAAAAAGTTATTTGAATTAGTGTAGCTATGTTATTCATTTAAAAATATAAAGGTCAGTACATTTGTTACTATTTGTGTTCCAGAGCAGGGTTTTCCCCAATCCTTGTTGATTTTATTGATTTTCTTTTTTTTTTTTTGAGTATGTGCAACATTAGCATGGTTCCAAGAGTTAGAAATGTTCAAAAAGGAATCCTCAGAGACGTGTCACGCCTACTCCATTCCTATCTACTTTTCAACCATGTTCCCACCCACACCCTGTAGGGAACGGATCTTGTTAGTCTCTAGTTTATTCTTCCTGTGTCTTTTTTTTTTCAACATCTTTATTGGAGTATAATTGTTCTACAGTGGTGCGTTCGTTTCTGCTGTATAACAAAGTGAATCAGCCATACATACACACAGATCCCCATATCCCCTCCCTCTTGAGTCTCCCTCCCCACCACTCTAGGTGGTCACAAAGCCCCGAGCTGATCTCCCTGTGCTATGCAGCTATTTCCCACCAGCCATCCATTCTACATTAGATAGTGTATATATGTCCACACCACTCTCTCACCTCGTCCCAGACAACTCCTCCCCCTCCCTGGGTCCTGAAGTCCACTCTCCACATCTGCGTCTTTATTCCTGTCCTGCCACTAGGTTCTTCAGAACCTTTTTTTTTTTTTTTTGGTTTGTTTTTTAGATTCCATATATATGTGTTAGCATACGGTATTTGTTTTTCTCTTTCTGACTTACTTCACTCTGTATGACAGATTCTAGGTCCATCCACCTCACTACAAATAACTCAACTTCATTTCTTTTTATGGCTGAGTAATATTCCATTGTATATATGGGCCACATCTTCTTTATCCATTCATCTGTCGATGGACACTTAGGTTGCTTCCATGTCTTGGCTATGGTAAATACAGCTGCAGAGAAAATTGTGGTACATGACTCTTTTTTTTTTTTTTTTTTCTATATGCAGGCCTCTCACTGTTGTGGCCTCTCCCTTTGCGGATCGCAGGCTCCAGATGTGTAGGCTCAGCGGCCATGGCTCATGGGCCCAGCCGCTCCGCGGCATGCGGGATCTTCCCAGACCGGGGCACGAACCCGTGTCCCCTGCATCGGCAGGCGGACTCTCAACCACTGCGCCACCAGGGAAGCCCACATGACTCTTTTTGAATTATGGTTTTCTCAGGGTATATGCCCAGTAGTGGGATTGCTGGGTCGTATGGTAGTCCTATTTTTAGTTTTTTAAGGAACCTCCATACTGTTCTCCATAGTGGCTGTATCAATTTACATTCCCACCAACAGTGCAAGAGGGTTCCCTTCTGTCCACACCCTCTCCAGCATTTATTGTTTGTAGATTTTTTGATGATGGCCATTCTGACTGGTGTGAGATGATATCTCATTGTAGTTTTGATTTGCATTTCTCTAATGATTAGTGATGTTGAGCATTTTTTCATCTGTTTGCTGGCAATTTGTATATCTTCTTTGGAGAAATGTCTATTTAGGTCTTCTGCCCATTTATGAATTGGGATGTTTGATTTTTTGATATTGAGCTGCATGAGGTGCTTGTAAATTTTGGAGATTAATCCTTTGTCAATTGCTTCATTTACAACTATTTTCTCCCATTCTGAGGGTTGTCTTTTCATTGTTTATGGTTTCCTTTGCTGTGCAAAAGCTTTTAAGTTTCATTAGGTCCCATTTGTTTATTTTTGTTTTTATTTCCATTTCTCTAGGAGGTGGGTCAAAAAGGATCTTGCTGTGATTTATGTCATAGAGTATTCTGCCTATGTTTTCCTCTAAGAGTTTGGTAGTGTCTGGCCTTACATTTAGGTCTTTAATCCATTTTGAGTTTATTTTTGTATATGGCGTTAGGGAGTGTTCTAATTTCATTCTTTTACATGTAGCTGTCCAGTTTTCCCAGCACCACTTATTGAAGAGACTGTCTTTTCTCCATTGTATATTCTTGCCTTCTTTATCAAAGATAAGGTGATCATATGTGTGTGAGTTTATCTCTGAGCTTTCTATCCTGTTCCATTACCTATATTTCTGTTTTTTTGTTCCAGTACCATACTGTCTTGATTACTGTAGCCTTGTAGTGTAATCTGAAGTCAGAGAGCCTGATTCCTTCAGCTCTGATTTTCTTTCTCAAGATTGCTTTGGCTATGTGGGGTCTTTTGTGTTTCCATACAAATTGTGAAATTTTTTGTTCTAGTTTTGTGAAAAATGCCCTTGGTAGTTTAATAGGGATTGCATTGAATCTGGAGATTGCTTTGGGTAGTAGAGTCATTTTCGCAATGTTGATTCTTGCAATCCAAGAACATGGTATATCTCTCCATCTGTTTGTATCATCTTTAATTTCTTTCATCAGTGTCTTATTATTTTCTGCATACAGGTGTTTTGTCTCCTTAGGTAGGTTTATTCCTAGGTATTTTCTTCTTTTTGTTGCATTGGTAAACGGAAGTGTTTCCTTAATTTCTCTTTCAGATTTTTCATCATTAATGTATAAGAATGCAAGAGATTTCTGTGTATTAATTTTTTATCCAGCTACTTTACCAAATTCATTGATTAGCACTAGTAGTTTTCTGATAACATATTTAGGATTCTCTATATATAACATGTCATCTGCAAACAGTGACAGCTTTACTTCTTTTTTTCCAATTTGGATTCCTTTTATTTCTTTTTCATTGCTGATAGCTATGGCTAAGACTTCCAGAACTATGTTGAATAATAGTGGTGAGAGTGGGCAACCTTGTCTTGTTCCTGATCTTAGAGGCAATGGTTTCAGTTTTTCCACATTGAGAACAATGTTGGCTACGGGTTTGTCATATATGGCTTTTATTATGCTGAAGTAAGTTCCCTCTATGTCTACTTTCTGGAAGGTTTTTATCATAAATGGGTGTTGAATTTTGTTGAAAGCTTTTTCTGCATCTATTGAGATGATCCTATGGTTTTTCTCCTTCAGTTTGTTAATACGGTTTATCACATTGATTGATTTGTGTATATTGAAGAATCCTTGCATTCCTCAGATAAACCCCACTTGATCAGGGTGTAGTATCCTTTTAATGTGCTGGTGGGTTCTGTTTGCTAGTATTTGTTTAGGATTTTTGCAACTATATTCATCAGTGATATTGGCCTGTAGTTTTCTTTTTTTGTGACATCTTTGTCTGGTTTTGGTATCAGGGTGATGGTGGCCTTGTAGAATGAGTTTGGGAGTGTTCCTCCCTCTGCTATATTGTGGAAGAGTTTGAGAAGGATAGGTATTAGGTCTTCTCTAAATGTTTGATAGAATTCGCCTGGGAAGCCATTTGGTCCTGGGCTTTTGTTTGTTGGAAGATTTTTAATCACAGTCTCAATTTCAGTGCTTGTGATTGGTCTGTTTATATTTTCTATTTCTTCCTGGTTCAGTCTCGGAAGGTTGTGCTTTTCTAAGAATTTGTCCATTTCTTCCCGGTTGTCCATTTTATTGGCATATAGTTGTTTGTAGTAATCTCTAATGATCCTTTGTATTTCTGCAGTGTCAGTTCATTCTTCTCCTTTTTCATTTCTAATTCTATTGATTTGAGTCTTCTCTCTTTTCTCCTTGATGAGTCTGGTGAATGGTTTATCAATTTTGTTTATCTTCTCAAAGAACCAGCTTTTAGTTTTATTGATGTTTGCTATCATTTCCTTCATTTCTTTTTCATTTATTTCTGATCTGATCTTTGTGATTTCTTTCCTTCTGCTAACTTTTGGGTTTTTTTGTTCTTTCTCTATTTGCTTTAGTTGTAAGGTTACGTTGTTTATTTGAGACTTTTCTCAAATAAACAAATGTTTCTTGTGGTAGGATTGTATTGCTATAAACTTCCCTCTTAGAACTCTTTTTGCTGCATCCCATAGGTTTTGGGTCGTCATATTTTCATTGTCATTTGTTTCTAGGTATTTTTAAATTTCCTCTTTTATTTCTTCAGTGATCTCTTGGTGATTTAGCAGTGTATTGTTTAGCCTCCATGTGTTTGTACTTTTTATAGTTTTTTTTCCTGAATTCATATCTAATCTTACAGTGTTGTGGTCGGAAAAGATACTTGATATGATTTCAATGTTCTTAAATTTACCAAGGCTTGACTTGTGACCCAAGATATGATCTATCCTGGAGAATGTTCCATGAGCACTTGAGAAGAAAGTGTATTCTGTTGTTTTTGGATGGAATGTCCTATAAATATCAATTAAGTCCATCTTGTTTTATGTGTCATTTAAAGCTTGTGTTTCCTTATTTATTTTCATTATGGATGATTTGTCCATTGGTGAATGTGGGGTGTTAAAGTCCCCTACTATGATTGTGTTACTATCAATTTCCCCTTTCATGGCTGTTAGCATTTGCCTTATGTATTGAAGTGCTCCTATATTGGGTGCATAAATATTTACAATTTTTATATCTTCTTGGATTTACCCCTTGGTTATTATGTAGTGTCCTTCTTTGTCTCTTGTAATATTCTTTATTTTAAAGTCTATTTTGTCTGCTATGAGAATTGCTACTCCAGCTATCTTTTGATTTCCATTTGTCTGGAATATCTTTCTCTATCCCCTCACTGTCAGTCTGTATGTGTCCCTAGGTCTGAAGTGGGTCTCTTGTAGACAGCATATATACGGGTCTTGTTTATGTATCCATTCAGCCAGTCTACGTCTTTTGGTTGGAGCATTTAATCCATTTACTTTTATGGTAATTATCGATATCTGTGTTCCTATTACCATTTTCTTAATTGTTTGGGGTTTGTTATTGTAGGTCTTTCCCTTCTCTTGTGTTTCCTGCCTAGAGAAGTTCCTTTAGCATTTGTTGTAAAGGTGGTTTGGTGGCACTGAATTCTCTTAGCTTTTGCTTGTCTGTAAAGGTTTTAATTTCTCCGTCAAATCTGAATGAGATCCTTGCTGGGTAGAGTAATCTTGGTTGTATGTTTTCACTTTCATAACTTTAAATATGTCCTGCCACACCCTTGTGGCTTGCAGAGTTTCTGCTGAAAGATCAGCTGTTAACCTTATAAGGATTCCCTTGTATGTTATTTGTTGCTTTTCCCTTGCTGTTTTTAATAGCTTTTTGTTTGTATTTAATTTTTGATAGTTTGATTAATATGTGTCTTGGTGTGTTTCTCCTTGGATTTATCCTGTATGGGACTCTCTGTGCTTCCTGGACTTGATTAACTATGTCCTTTCCCATATTAGGGAAGTTTTCAACTATAATCTCTTCAAGTATTTTCTCAGTCCCTTTCTTTTTCTCTTCTTCTTCTGGGACCCCCATCATTTGAATGTTGGTGCGTTTAATGTTGTCCCAGAGGTCTCTGAGACTCCCCTCAATTCTTTTCATTCTTTTTTCTTTATTCTGCTCTGTGGTAGTTATTTCCACTATTTTATCTTCCACGTCACTTATCCGTTCTTCTGACTCAGTTATTCTGCTATTGATTCCTTCTAGAGAATTTTTCACTTCATTTATTATGTTGTTCATCATTGTTTGTTTGCTCTTTAGTTCTTCTAGGTCCTTGTTAAACGTTTCTTTTATTTTCTCCATTCTATTTCCATGATTTTGGATCATGTTTACTATCATTACTCTGAATTCTTTTTCAGGTAGACTACCTGTTTCCTCTTCATTTGTTTGGTCTGTTGGGTTTTTACCTTGCTCCTTCATCTGTTGTGTATTTATCTGTCCTCTCATTTTGCATAACTTCCTGTGTTTGAGATCTCGTTTTCCCAGGCTTCAAGTTCATAGTTCCCATTGTTTTTGGTGTCTGCCCCCAGTGAAGTAATGTTGGTTCAGTGGGTTGTTTAGGCTTTGTGGCGGAGGGGACTGGTGCCTGTGTTCTGGTGGATGAGGCTGAATCTTGTCTTTCTGGTGGGCAGGACCATGTCCAGTGGTGTGTTTTGGGGTGTCTGTGAACTTATTATGATTTTAGGCAGCCTGTCTGCTAATGAGTGGAGTTGTGTTGCTGTCTTGCTAGTTGTTTGCCATGGGGTGTCCAGCACTGGAGCTTGCTGGTCGTTGAGTGAGGCTAGGTCTTAGCGTTTAGACAGAGATCTCTGGGAGACCTCTTGCCAATTGATATTATGTGGGGCCAGGAGGTCTCTAGTGGACCAATGTTCTGAATTTGGCTCTCCCACCTCAGAGACTCAGGCCTCACAGCTGGCCGGAGCACCAAGACCCTGTCCGCCCCACAGATGGAGAAGATGGGTTATGAGTTGGGTGTCAGCCACTGTCCTGTTTTAGCTGTGTCTCAGCTGTCTCCAAAGGTCACCCAGATCCATTGGGTTATTCCACCATTCCTCAGAACTTGCACATGCCAGTCTGGGATTTGTAGATGGCCTCCTGATACTCTTCATTGAAATACCTTGCATTCATGGAGGTGAGAGATATGCTAATAGTGTTGGTTATCTTTAGTTCAAATACTGGGACAGTCTGAGCCTTCATGTGGCCAAGTCAGGAACAGCTGGCCAAACGTCCCAAAGTGATAACATGTCAGATTCCAAGAAGGCTTTCTGCAGCACCCGAGCAGTAGTGCCAAGCAGCCTCTCCGCTCAGCTGCAGCACTCTGACCAGGGAACTCAGGGGGATGCTGAAACGAGGATTTCTGTCGGCTCTAGCGCCTGACTTGCCCACTCAGGCAAGGAGCTGAGGAGAGCATCTCCTAGCCTTGTCTCACCAGAGGAGCAGACGCCTGGAAACTGTGTGGCCAACAGTGTGGGAGCTGAGAGGTGGGTGGGTGGGGCTGACAGGCTCCCGAAAAAAGCCAGAACTGTGTGGAGGGTTCCCGTGCTACCACACGGATGGGGGAAATTAATTCAGAGCCGAGGCTGAGGGTAGTTCCCGGCCCACCCTGCCTGGAAAGCCTGTTCTTCCTGTGTCTTTTGCATAAATGACCAGTTTCCTGTACATTTTCTTATTTCTCCTTATTCCTTAAACAAAATGTAGCATACTGCAATGCTGTTTTACACTTTGCTTTTTTCACCATTGTCTTCCTTCTCTTCCAAAAATTTTTATTTTACAAAACTGCATAGTACTCCACTTTGTGGAGGCACCATAGTTTATTCAACTGCTACAATATTTTGCAATTATAAAAAATGCTGCAATGAATATCCTTGTGAATATCTATTTTTCTATTGGTGGAAGTGAATCTTCAAGGTAGAGTGGGCTTGCTAGGTCAAAAAGCAAATGCACGTGCAGCTTTGTTAACAATTGCCAAATTCCCCTCCAGAAGAGCTGTACTAATTTGCATTCCAACCAGCAATGCATCAGATTTACTTTCCTCCTCTGTAAAAGGGAAGAGGGGCCTTAATAATTACTTCATTGGGTTATTGTGAAGATTAAATTAAAATCTTTTGGGCAGCATTCCTAGCACATATAATAACTCAAATAATGATCATTACTATCATTATTATTACCAATCACTATTATTATATTTGCACCAAGAAAACATGACTATAGGTAGCAACACAGCTATAGCTTTCCAAATAATTATTTCTCCTTTGACCCAAGAGGAGCTGCTCTTTTCTCTTTAAAATATATGAATAGATTGTTCTATTTTCTGATTTGATTATTTTTACCTTTAAGGAGTAATTTGAATATTTCACTGCTGGGAGCAAAATAATAATACTCAGTCAATTCAACATTGTCCTTGCTTGGTTGAGAAGTTAATTTCTTAGATCTGATTTCTCCTGGTACTTAATGTTTCCTCTCAATGCCTATCCATCTGTTCTTTTTTATTCAGCACGATAATTGGAAGAACAGAGGGCAATAATTAGGAAATGCTGAAATAATTTCCTGTTAAGGAACACTCCCAAACTCATTTTACAAGGCCAGCATTAGCCTACTACTAAAGCCAGATAAGGTGACTACAAGAAAAAAGAAAACTACAGACCAATATCCCTGAAGAATATAGATGCAAAAATTCTCAACAAAATGTTAACAAACCTAATTCAACAGCACATTAAAAGGATCACACACCATGATCAAGTAGGATTTATCCCTGGGATGCAGGGATGGCTCAACTTTTGCAAATCAATAAATGTGATACACAACATTAATAGAATGAAAGATAAAATCACATGATCATCTCAATAGATGCAGAAAAACACTTGACAAAATATATCCTTTCATGATAAAAACTCTCAACAAATTGGGTATAGATGGAACATAACCTCAACACAATAGAGTCCTATATGACAAGCCCACAGATAACATCATACTCAATGGTGAAATGTTGAAAGCTTTTGCTCTAAGTTCAGGAACGGGACTAGGGGCCTACTTACATCATCTTTATTCCACATAGTACTGGATAATCAGGCAAGATAATGAAATAAAAGGAATCCAAATCAGAAAGGAAGAAGTAAAGTTATTTTCATTTGCAGATGATATGATCTTCTACATAGAAAATCCTAAGAACTCAACCAAAAAATTGTTAGAACCAGTCAATAATTCAATAAAATTACAGGATATAAAATCAACATACAGAAATCAGTTGCATTTCTATACACTATCAATGAACTATCTGAAAAAGAAAACAAGAGAACAATCCCATTCACAATAACATCAAAAACAATAAGATACTTTGGAATGAATTTAACTAAGGAGGTGAGATATCTCTACACTGAAAACTACAAGTCTCTGATGAAAGAAATTGAAGAAGGCACAAACAAATGGAAAGATATCCTCTGTTCCTGCATCAGAAGAACAAATACTGTTAAAATGTCTGTATTACCCAAAGCTATTTATTGGTTCAATGCAATTCCTATCAAAATTCCAATGGTATTTTTCACAGAAATAGCAGAAATAATCTTAAAATTTGTTTGGAACCACAAAAGTTCCTGAATAGTCACAGCAATCTTGAGAAAGAAGGATAAAGCTGGAGGCATCACACTTCCTGATTCAAACTGTTCTACAAAGCTAACTAATCAAAACAGTATGGGACTGGCATAAAAATAGACACAAAGACCAATGAGACAGAATCAAGAGTCTAGAAATGAGCCCCAACTTTTACAGTCAACTAACATTTGACATGAGAACTAAGAATACTCAATGGGGAAAAGACAGTCTCTTCAATAAGTGGTGTTGGGAAAACTAGATAACCACATGTAAAAAGTGAAATTGGACCCCTATCTTATACATTCATAAAAATTAACTTGAAATGGATTAAAGACTTAACTGTAAGACCGGAAACCATAAAACTTCTAGAAGAAAACATAGGGGAAAAGCTCCTTGACATTGGTCTTGGCAGTAATTTTTTAATATGACACCAAAAGCAATAAATAAATAAATAAATAAAAAGGGAAAATAAACAAATGGGATTACATTGAACTAAAAATCTTCTGAACAGCATAGGAAACAATAAAATGAAAGATAATCTCTGGAATGGGAGAAAATATCTGCAAATGATATATCTCATAAGGGGTTAATATTCAAAACATATAAACAACTCATACAATTCAATAACAAAAAAACAAATAACCCAATTAAGAATAAGCATAGGACCTGAATATACATTTTTTCCAAATAAGATGTGCAAATCACCAACAGGTGCATGAAAAGGTGCTCAACATCACTAATCATTAGGGAAATGCAAATCTAAACCATAATGATATATAACCTCACACCCGTTAGAATGGTTATCATCAAAAAGGCAAGAGATAACAAGTGTTAAAAAGGATGTGGAGAAAAGGGACCCCTTGTGCACCATTGGTGGGAATGTAAATTGGTGTAGCCACTATGGAAAACAGAATGGAGGCTCCTCAAAAAATTAAAAGTAGCACTATCATATGATCTAGCAATCTCACTTCTAGTTATACATCCAAAGGAAATGAAAACAGGATATCGAAGAGATCTCTACACTCCCATATTTATTGCATTATTTACAATAGCCAAGATGTGGAAACAACCTAAGTTCCCATTAATGGATGAATGAATACAGAAAATGTTACACACATACACACACACACGCACGCGCGCGCGTGCACACACACACACACACACACACAGGAATATTATTCAGCCTTAAGAAGGAAGTCCTGACATTTGTGACAACATGGATGGAACTTGAGGGCATTGTGCTAAATGAGATACAAAAAACAGAGCAAGACAAATATTCAATATTATGTGATATCACTTATATGTGGAATCTCCAAAAGTCATACTCGCAGAAACAGAAAGTAGAATGGTACGACAGACTAACAGATAAAGAAGATGTGGTACATATATACAATGGAATATTAGCCATAAAAAGGAACGAAATTGGGTTATTTGCAGAGATGTGGGTGGACCTAGAGACTGTCATACAGAGTGAAGTAAGTGAGAAAGAGATAAACAAATACCGTATATTAACGCATATATGTGAAATCCAGAAAAATGATACAGATGAACTGGTTTGCAAGGCAGAAATAGAGACACAGATGTAAAGAGCAAATGTATGGACACCAAGGGGGGGAAAGGCAGTGGTAGTGGTGGTGGTGGGATGAATTGGGAGATTGGGATTGACATGTATACACTGATGTGTATAAAATAGATAACTAATAAGAGCCTGCTGTATAGCACAGGGAACTCCACTTTCCTGTACAGTAGAAACTAACACAACATTGTAAAACAACTATACACCAATAAAAATATTCTCCTCTCATAAACTTTCCATTTCTATCAATGGCACCACCACACTGTCAGTTACATAGACACAAAACCATTCTTGCCTTGTCCTTCCCAACCCCTCAACCACCAAGCCCTGTTGATTCCAATTCTTCCATTGAAATAACAGACAATGCTATATATGTTCTTTTATTTCACTTACTACCATCACTATTTTATTTCAAACCCTTCTTGTCATATGTCAGAATTAATTAGTCTCCTAAGTATTTTCTTTCTTATAATTTCTCCCATATCCTTGTCCCTACCACACAAAGCCACCAGATTTTTAAGAACATTTATTTGACCTTGTCACTTCCCTGCTCACAAAGCGTCAAGGACTCTCTGCTGGACAAAGTACAAACTCTTTGTGATGTAGTTAAGTCCCTCCATTTTCTGGCCCCAACCTACAGCACTTTGTTCACACATCTATTAAAGCCCCAATTCCATTGTTGGGTAATTACTCATTAATGTGCCTGCCACCCTCACCGAACTATGAGTTCCTAGAGGCCAGGAACTGCTGTATTCATCCTTGTAGCTCTAGGTCTGGCTCATATTGCATGTTCAATACACAGAAGTTAACCTGAATAACACTGTAATTTTAAATCATAGAGTCACCTGAGAATGGAGTAGATGGGTGAGTTGTCCAGTGTGGTACTTGTCCTTTGTATGAAGGAGTCCTGTTTTCTCACTTTTCTTCCTCTCTTCCTTTCTCATATGGAAACAAAACTTTTGAGGTACTGCTTTATAGTTTTCTTTTCTTACAACGTCTTTGCCTAGCTTTGTTAGCAGGGTGATAACTGGCTTCCTAGAATGAGCTGAGAAGTGTACGGTCTTCTATGATATTTTGGAAAACTCTGTGAAGTATTGGTGATTCTGATTTAAACATTTGGGAGATTTCACCAGTGAAGCTATTTGGGACTGTGCTTTGCTTTGTAGTATTTTTAAAATTACAAATTCAATCTATTTATTTGATATAGGTCTACTCAGATTCTCTACTTCTTTTTAAGTCACGTTCTGTAGTTGGTGTCCTTCTCCGTGTTATTTAATTTATTGTCCTGCAATTGTTCATAGTATCCTTGTATGATAATCCTTTTTATTTCTGTAAGCTTGGTAGTAATATCTCTGTTTTAACCCTGAGTTTAGTAACTTTAGTCTTCTCTCTTTTTTTTTTCATGGTCAATCTAGCTAAACTTTTGCCAGTTTTCTCTGTCACTGCAAAAATCAACTTTTGGTTTTGTTAATTTTCTCTATTATTTTTCTATTCTCCATTTCATTAATTTCCGCTCTAATTTTTAGTATTTCACTCATTTTGCATACTTTAGGTTTAGTTTGCTCGTCTTCTTCTAGTTTCTTAGGTTGAAGTCTGGGTTATTTATTTTAGGTCTTTCTTGTTTTTTTAATAAGGTGTTTATAGTTATAAATTACCCTTTAAGCTTCGCTTTTGCTGCATTCTATAAGTTTTTGTTTGTTGTGTTTTCATTTACATTCATAGCAACATACTTTCTCTTTTGTTTTCTTCTCTGACCCATTGTTTATGCAGTGTGTGTTGTTAAATGTTTACCTATATGTGGCTTTCCCAAATTCCCTTCTGTTATTGATTTCTACTTTCACTCCATTGTTGTTGAAGGATGTATTTTGTATGATTTCAATCCTTTTGAATTTATTGAGACTTGTTTTATGGTTTGCCACATGGTCTATACTGGAGAATATTCCCTGAATTCTTGAGAAGAATGTTTGTCTGCTGTAGTTGGGTGACATGTTCTCTAGATGTCTGTTAGGTTTAGTTGGCTTAGTGTTTTTCAATTCTTCTATTTCCTTGTTGATCTATCCATTTTTGTTCTATTGATCTATCTATCCATGATTGCAAGTGGGGCACTGAAGTCTCCAACTGTTATTATTGACCAATTTCTCCCTTCAGTTCTGTCAGTTTGCTTTATGTATCTTAGGACTGTTAGGTGTCTTCTGTTGTTAGGTGCCTATATATATAATTGTTATATATTCTTGAAGGATCAACTCATATATCATTATGAAATGTCCCCCTTTTTCCATTAACAATTTTTGTCTTAAAGTCCATTTTGTCTGCTATTAGCATAGCCATTCTAGCTCTCTGTTATCATTTGTATGGTATATCTTTTTATAGAACTCTGGAAATTAACAAAGTCTTCCAGTGATCCAGAGTTCTGAAAAAGTTGTTTCTGAAAGTTTTTGCCAGTTTTTTCATTGTTTTTAGGAAAGAAATTTCAGAGGCCCCCACTCTGTCATTTCTGTTGATGTTACTTCTTGACTCATTCTGTAAGGACATTTAAATATTTTCCTAAGTATCAAGTTTTGAGAGAATTTTGTTATTAATGTCTAATATTATTGCATTGTGATCATATAGGCACTTACTGCATATGAATAACTTTATTTTGTTAATTGATGGACGTTTTTCTTTTATTTTTTTAACATCTTTATTTGAGTATAACTGTTTTACAATAGTGTGTTAGTTTCTCCTTTACAACAAAGTGAATCAGTTATACATATACATATGTTCCCATATCTCTTCCCTCTTGTGTCACCCTCCATCCCACCCTCCCTATCCCACCCCTCTAGGTGTTCACAAAGCACCTAGCTGATCTCCCTGTGCTATGTGGCAGCTTCCCACTAGCTATCTAATTTACATTTGGTAGTGTATATATGTCCATGTCACTCTCTCACTTCGTCACAGCTTACCCTTGCCCCTCCCCATATCCTCAAGTCCATGCTCTAGTAGGTCTGTGTTTTATCTTAACACACATAGAGATGTAAAGCTAAGACTGTAGGTAAGGAGGTAGCAGCCTCTCAAGTGGCCTGTTCTTCCAATAAATCTAACTTGGATGGATACAGGAAAGAATTCTAACTTGGAATTTTAGAATTAGAAGAAACCATAGTTAACTGAAGTTTAAATGGAAGGCCGTTTTAATTTCATTTTTGCTGAAACTATTTCTTATGTATATAAATTTACTTTCATAGGCCACTCAGGACAGAGATTCTAATGAATGCCAATACAATATTTTTATGCTGGTTGAGGATTCTACAATGTTCAAGGGTCATCATTCAAATATGTGCTATGGTGTGTAACTAACCTGGATTCAAATACCAGGCCTATTACTACTAACTATGTGAACTTGGATAAGTGACTTAACTTCATGGCTTTGGACAAGTTACTTAACATCGCTAAGCCTTAGTTTCCTCATCTGTAAAATTAAAATATGTGACTTTTTAAAACAGAGTTATTGTCAAGATTAAACGAAATGGCAGATGTTCAGGACGACTGGAAGAGAGGGTATATGAAGGAATAAGTATAAAATGTTAGCCAGGCCAGACCACACAGATGGGCACACAGAAAGTGTTTCATAAACCTTTATTGCTTTCTTTATTTTCTTATATAGCTATCATAGGAAAATTGTAGCAAACTGGGGCTCAGCGTATAACTAAAATACCCTCCACTCCAGAAGATTTGGGAGTATTTGTTAACTAAATTGGCTGACTTTCATTTGTTTTTTGTTACTTGCTTCTGAGTACAAGTTAATACCGGTAACATTCCAGTAACTTGAGAGTTCTAATTGGTTGAGTTCCAATTGAGTTTTTACCTACCACCAATATACTTAGAGTTGAGTTTAACTTGAGAAATATCCTCGTGATTCTTTGAGTGTATAATTTGGAAAGGAAAAGAAAAGTATTAAAAACAAATCATTCACTCAAAGATCTGTGATAAATTCTGTATTCTACTCTTTATTTTAAGGGTCTTGAGTGGCAACAAGTGTTATATTTCTGAAAAGGAAATTCATCCAGTAAAATTTTGTTCAAATGAACTAAAATTAAGCTACTCCATTCATTTAGCTTCCTTTGGTTAAATGTGCTTTGTATTGAAATACCAGTATAAGAAGAATAAGAAATCCTAAGTCAATTTGGGAGTAATTAGGCACCATTAGCAGTTACTGAGAATTCCTTTTTCATTATATTTAAATGTAGTCCTCTCTTCTTCAAGGGTTTAAACTTTTTTTTTTAATACCGCCATTTGGCATTAAGATAGGAAAAGTGAATCATTAGTAAATTTCAAGCCTCCCTATTCTACTTTTAAAGTACATTCACCTTTCTACTCTTTTAATCTATCTAAACTCAAATGCTCATTCCTTTCATTTCTATCCTCTTCAACTCTTCCTCACGCTTCCCTTATGGATATAAGACAGGAATACAATAGATTTGATTTTATGTATAAATACTTATGCTTACTTGTCTACATACACATCCATCTTATTCCTGGATGTCTACTTTGGGGTCTATAACATGGATCCATCTATCTCATTTATTTATCACAGTAGCCCTTTGAAATCAATGTTTTTAACCCCAATTTTTGTCTTTAGAAATGAGGGAGCCTAGATTTTTAAAATCTACTTTAAATTGGTTTTTTACCCCTTCCTCACAATTTAAATAACATTCTATATTTTAAACATAGAAATAAGGGTTGTCCCTTTGGGGACCATGCATTTATTCCAGTAAGATTCTGGGGTTCCCACTATTTTGACCCACTATTTTGGGAACTGCCTCCAGGGCCTATTCTTATGACTCTCAGTGGTATAAAAATTTAGTCTTGGGCTTCCCTGGTGGCGCAGTGGTTGAGAGTCCGCCTGCTGATGCAGGAGACACGGGTTCGTGCCCTGGTCTGGGAAGATCCCACATGCCGCAGAGCGGCTGGGCCCGTGAGCCATGGCCGCTGAGCCTGTGCGTCCGGAGCCTGTGCTCCACAATGGGAGAGGCCACAACAGTGAGAGGCCCGCGTACCGAAAAAAAAAAAAAAAAAAAAAAAATTTGGTCTTTTGAGAATGGATATAATCTTTGGAAAGGGCATACAGTCTTTGAAAGCCAAGTCTTATGAGCAATTGGGGGGTGGATCAAAGTGGGTAATGCTGTTTTTGTTTAATGATTAGGTGTGGATCGGAAGGAATAAGTGTGCTTTTCTTGTATGACTCAGATACTGGCTCCAAAGGCATTTCCCCCAAGAAGTGTTCCAAAATATGAAATACTGGCATTGAACAGGTTACTTTTGAAAGACAAAAGTCACTTGGATGTTTTAAATACTGAGAGTTTTACTGAAACACAGTAGTCTCATTGCTTTTTAGGCAGGCAGTGGTCATTACAGGGTAGGGGACAAGCCTGTTCGCTGATGATTTAAGTATAATTTTACTTTCACTGACCACACCTTCTGTAGAACAAAGGTTTCAACTACTCAGTAGGAGTCACTTATTTTGAAAACCCTACGCCTTGCCTACTTAAATAACACATAGCCTCTTCAGTCCCCTTAGTAGGCATTGGATCAAAATGAAGAATGAACTGAATGTCCTGCTGATGTAGGAAACATCTTAATGAAGCATCTCTGTTGATTGGATTGAGGATCTCAAAATTTAGGTAACTTACTCCAAATCTTCCAAATATAAAAAATCTGCTTGCATGCAGATTATACCACGCTAGTAGGAATAGTGAACTCAGTTCAGGACTGAGCAACAAATGTAATTGGCAATATTCAACATCCTTTTCATGCTGGGTGGCCACTGTGTGAAAAAGGACTTTAGGGGTCTAGTGACTGAAACATGCTGAAAAATACGTAATGGGATTCAGGAGAAATCATATTCAGAAGCAGTAAGGAGTTGTCCCAGCTCTGTGGCGTCTTTCTTCTTTGCCACTGAAATGCAGCCAACTCTTGGTGGCAGGGCATGCAGCCCACTTGCACACAGCACATGGCACAGCAGGAGTGGGACGAAGAGAAGGAGAGAAACTTTCAGTGCCTTTCCTGAGGGTCACCAGATTTTCATACTCCTGTGAAGAAGCCCTGATGCCTCTCCTTCCAATGCTTTGTCTGGAAAGTGCGAGCATATAGAAATTAGACTTGGTTAGGGTTCTTAGGGTTTGTAGCTTCTTAGAAGCTACAAACGTGGGTTGCCAGCTTTGGGTTTTTCTATTATATTATGCAATGACACAGTCAGGAGGCTCAGTTCCTGAACCATTATGCAGCAAAGGAGCACACAGCTACTCCTTTAAGAATGTCCACTAGTGATTAGAATTTGCTCTGTGGCATATGTTTCCTTAAAAGAGAAAGAGCCATACAGAGGGATGGTACTGTCCAGAGAGGACCACCGCTAATTTACATTTTGACTTGTGACTTTTACAGCCAAGGATGGACTGCTCTTTTCCTTCTGGGCTTTGATCTAAGCCTTAGTCACTCACTACACATTATTATGAACCATCGATTCAAATTCCACTGCCTTTCCTCATACTGTCTTCCTTGGTCTTCCTTTCTAAGTCTATTAAATGAATTGTTTCTTGGAAACAGCATTAAGAGAAACCAACAGTCCTTTGATATCTCCACATTCCCCTTCTCTCTCTCTCTCAAAATCACCTGCATTATGAGGTCTTCTATTTTACCTGAGTGTGTGGAGCTTTTCAAGTTCACATAATACCAGAAGTATATAAGAAAAAAAAACTTTGATCAATGTACAACTTAAGTATAGGCCATTTTAAAAGTTGCCTTTTCCCCTGACCTTAGTGTAAAAGGTAAAGGTCTAAACAGTATTATAGTCACACTCTAACTTAATTGTCACTGAGGCAACTAGAACTTTCAAGCAACTGGCAGAAGTTTCCATTGCAGGTGAAATCTGGGCAAGCACTGCCCAGGATGCCTGCGTTCCAAAGCTGGCTGCCTAAGTCTTCCCACACTGGGGGGAAAGGTTGAGGCTGCTTAGAAATAGTTCACATATGCTAATTGCAGCCGTCAAGGGTTTTGGAACTGAAGGGATTCTGTGGCTTTCTCCTGCTGGTTGTGGCACATTATGGGTTTTTGTGCACCTGGGGGAAAGGGTTCAGATTAGTATAAAAAGGGCTGCATCTACCAAAGACATATTGCATCATACATGGACTGTCTCTAAGACACTAGAAAGTTTTTTTTTTTTGAGTAAACAGTGACACAGGCCAGTGGAGAAGTGCAAATGTCAATTTTTTTTTCTCTATTTGCCTTAGAAAATAGGAAAGCAAATCTTAGCCTTCAGGATGAAGGGGATAAAGAGTGGGGGTGGGAATTGGGGAAGACAGCAAAAGGAATATGAGAGATTTAATGAACTCACCTATAATTTCCTATGTTCTTCTGAATCATTCTGTTATCTATTCTTGGACCCATACAAAATTTGGTTTTCATTGGTGTGGGGAGGTATTGATTCAGCCTGTCATGGGGAGTTCTCAGGAGATACCTAGTCCAACCCTTTTCACTATTCTTTTGTTGTTTAATTTGTTCTTTCTTTCATTCATTTATTCACCAAACATTTTAAAATGCTCACTACATTCAAGGTGACAGTGATCCAAATATAAGTAAGACATTGCCCCTGCTCAGAAAGAGTTCGTAGACTAGGGAGAATAATCACTTTTGCCAAACTAAGTTTAAAACATAATAATAATCCAAAGAGCAGGTGACACCATTACCGATGAAGAAAACAAAGCCTGGAGAAGGGAGATGAGCTGCCTAAAGCCTTGTTGGTGTCACACGTCAGCACAGTAATAGCAAGTTTTGGCCTTCTTCCTATGCATATTTGAGGATACCTGAACCACTCACTGAAAGAACTGCACAGAAACAAAATTATAGTCTCCTGTGGAACATAGGATGCTAGAGAGAATGATTAGAGGGAAGATTCAGTACTTCCTCTCCTTTTACCTCTTCTTCCTTTTACCTCTCCACGGGCTTATTCTGCTCAGCCAGATCTACCCAAGACAGCCTAGATTTTGGATCTTCATAAATCTCTTTCTAAGTGAGCTGTCACCAGGGGTGATGGCACAGCTATAAGAGCGAAGTCTTAGGGTTGGTAAAGAGTTGTATTTCTAAACATCCATAGCTGAGAGCTTAGACCAATTAGTGCACATGCCACCCTCATCTGGAAGTGAAGAGGAGTCCACTCTGCTGGGGTAGGATCAGTACGGAGCAGCTTTACACCATAAAGGGAGAAGAGTCTTCCTTTCTCCTACTTTAATCTAAACACCTCATTCCCCAACCGTGCCACCTTCTGGAAATGTTACTCAAGTTACTTACATGACCAAGTTCAAGGGACTCTTTTTATTAAGGCTTCATCAGAGGGTTTTGTTTCGCAAGGTTTGAACATTAAGAAAAATAACAGCAACAACAGAACCAATCTGGTAAACTGTTTTTATCATTACTTGTTAATAATAAAGACAAGGGTAAGGAATAATTAGCTCAACTCTTTCTGAAGCATATTTGTGAAATAGGCCCATATCCCTTTTAAAGATAAGATGCATATATCAGAGGGAATAAGATGGTTGATGATTTTTCTAAGCATATGGGATATATAATAAATCGGTAGTGCTGGAGGCAATGATACAGACTCTCAAGGCAAGATTTAACGTCCTTTAGGTCACATTACAAATAGAAAATAAAAGCATGTGTGTAAAATATGGAATTGAATATGTCATGCATCTATATTGTATAGCTAGGCGATGAGAGGAATGCTGTACCACAAAAATCCTTTTTTACATACTGTCATTTACATGTGAATGCCAGCTATAAAAATATGAAAGATTATGATGTTTATTAGTTTTTTCTTCTCAGATTTTATTTTTCTATTTATATGGCAAACACTTACATAGGGCTTTGTACGTGCTTATAGTGTTCTACAACTTCTAAAAGTTGTAAACTCATTTGATACTCACAACTATCCTTGAGGTATATAATATTATATCCCTAATTTACAGACATTAAAAAAGTTTATTTTAAATTCAAATTTGTTAATAAAGAAGCAGTTACATGTTAATCTCCCATAATCATTCCACATTCAAATGGAATAGACTAATTTTTTCCAATAAAAATGATTAGATTCATAAATATGTAGAAATTTAGCAACACATTCCTGAACATCCAAATGGTCAAAGAAGAAATCAAAAAGAAGATTAAAAAAAATACCGTGACACAAATGAAAATGGAAACACAGCATAACAAAACTTATGGGATACAGCAAAAGCAGTTCTAAGAGGGAAGTTTATAGTGAAAAATGCCTATATGAAGAAAAAAGAAAGATCTAAATTTACAACCTAACTTTACACCTCAAGGAACTAGAAAAAGATGAACAAATGAATCCCAAAGTTAGCAGAAGAGAGGCGATAACAATTATAGAGCAAAAATAAATGAAGTAGAGATTAGAAAAATATTAGAAAACATCAATGAAATGAAAGGGTTGGTTTTTTTCAGAAAGATAAGCAAAATTGTCAAACCTTCAGCTAAACTAAGAAAAAAAGAGGACTCATATAAATGAAATTATAAATGAAAGAAGACACACTACAACTTATAAAACAGAAGTACAAAGGATCATAAGAGACTACTACGAACAATTATATGCCAACAAGTTGAAAAACCTAGAAGAAATAGATACATTCCTAGAAACATACAACTTGCCAAGACTGAATCATGAAGAAATAGAAACTCTGAACAGACCAATAGCATAAAAAGTAAAAAGATTGAATCAGTAATCAAAAACCTTCCAAAAAAGAAAACCCAGGGTCAGATGGCTTCATCAATGAATTCTATCAAACATTTAAAGAATTAATCCAATCCTTCTCAAACTTTTCCAAAAAAGTGAAGAGGGTAGAACACTTCCAAACTCATTTTACAAGGCCATCATTACCCTGACACCAAAGCTAGAAAAGGACACTACAAGAATACAAAATTTCAGATCAATATCCTTAATGAACATAAATGCAAAGAATCCTCTACAGAATATAAGCAAATCAAATTCAACAGCCCATTAAAAGAATCATATATCATGAACAAGTTGGATTTATTCCTGGGATGCAAGGATGATCCAACATCCACAAATCAATTAAGGTGATACACCACATTTAAAAAATGAAGAATAAAAATCATATGAACATCTCAATAAATTCAGAAAAAGTATTTAAGAAATGCAACACCCTTTCATGATTAAAAAGAAAAACTCAACAATTTAGATACAAAAGGAATATACCTGAACATAAAGGCTATATGTGGCAAGCCCACAGCCAAATCGTATTCAATAGCAAAAAGCTAAAAGCACTTTTCCTCTAAGATCAGGAACAACATGAGGATGACTACTCTCAATACCTCTATGCAACATAGTATTGGAAGTCCTAGCCAAACAATTAGACAGAAAAAAAATTAAAGGCATACAAATTGGAAAGGAAGAATTAAAATTATCTCTGTTTGCATATGACATGATCTTATATTAGAAAACCCTAAAGACTCCACCAAGGAACTATTAGAACTAATAAATGAATTCAGTAAAATGGCAGGATACAAAGTCAACATACAACAATCAGTTTCATTTCTATACACTAACAATAAACTATCTGAAAAATAAATTAAGAAAACAATTCCATTTTCAATAGTACCAAAACAATACAATATTTAGGAATAAGTTTAACCAAGGAGGTAAAAGATCTGTACACTGAAAATTAGAAAATGTTGATGAAAGAAATTAAAATAGACATGAATAAATGGAAAGATATCCCATGCTCCTGGAACAGAAGAATTAATATTGTTAAAATGTCCATACTACCCAAAATGTTCTATAGATTCAACACAATCTCTATCAAAATTCCAATGGCATTTTTAACAGAAATAGGAAAAGCAATCTTAAAATTAGTATGAAACCACAAAATTTCTTGAGTATCCAAAGCAATCTTAAGCAGGAAGAGCAATGCTGGAGGCATCACACATACTGATTTTAAATTACATTACAAAGCTATGGTAATCAAAACAATATGGCACAGCCATTCAAGAGACACATAGACCAATGAAACAGAGTAGAGAGCCCAGAAATAAATATCCACATACATGATCAATAAATTTTCAATAAGGGTACCAACAATGCACAATGGGGAAAGGATAATCTCTCCAATAAATGTTGTTTTGAAAACTAGATATCCACATGCAAAAGAATGAAATTGGACCCTTATCTTATATAATACACTAAAATCAACTCAAAATGAATGAAAGGCTTAAGACCCCAAACTGTAAAACTTCTAGAAGAAAACATAGGAAGAAAGCTCCTTCACATGGTCTTGGCAATGATTTTTAGGTATGAAACCCAAAGCAAAACAAGGCGAAAATAAACAAGTGAGACTGCCTCAAACAAAAAGCTTCTGCAAAGCAAAGGAAACAATCAATAAAGTGAAGGAAAATTTATGCAATGGGAGAAAATATTTACCAACAATACATCTGATGACAGGGTAATATCCAAAATATACAAGGAATTCATACACCTCAATAGCAAAAAAATACAAATAACCTGATTTTAAAATGCTCAAAACACCTGAGTAGACATTTCTCTAAAAAAGACATACAAATGGCCAACGATATATGAAAAGGTGCTCAGCATCACTAATCATCAAGGTAATGAAAATCAAAACCTTCACCTGTTAGGATGTTCTATTATTAAAGCAACAATAAAAACAACAACAAAAGATAACAAGTATTGATGAGGATGTGGAACAAAGGCAACCTTTGTGCACTGTCAGTGGGAACATAAGTTGGTACCGTCACTACGGCAAGCAGTATGAAGGTTTCTGAAAAAATTTAATAAAGAACTACCACGATCCAGCAATCCAATTTCTGGGTAAACAGCCAAAGGAAATGAAATTTACATCTTGAAGAGATATATGCACCCCCATGTTCATTGTAGCATTATCCACAATAGCCAAGATATGGAAATAACCTAAATGTCCATCAATGAATGAATGGATAAAGAAGAGGTGGCATACATATTTGAGGGAATATTATTGAACCAGGAGAAAGAAGGAGATCCTGCCATTTGCTACAACATGGATGGACCTTGAGGGAACTATGCTAAGTGAAATAAGTCAGACAGAGAAAGACAAATACTGTATGATCTCACTTATGTGTGGAATGTAAAATATTGAATCTCATTGAAGCAGAGAGTAGAATGGTGGTTTCCAGGGCCTGTGGGGAGAGGGAGATGGGGAGGTGATAGTTAAAGGGTACAAAGCTTGTGAGAAAAATAAGTTCTGGAAGTCTTCTGTGCAGCATAGTGCCTGTAGCTAACAGTACTATACTTAAAATTTGCTAAGAAGGTAGATCTTATAGTAAGTGTTCTTACCACCAAACAACAACAACAATAATAAAAAATAAAGAGGAAACTGAAGGACGTGATGCATATGTTTATGGCCTTGATGGTGGTGTTGGTCTCATGGATATATAATCATCCGCAAACTCATCAATTTGTATACATTAAGTACATCCAGCTTATTATATCAAAAATAACTCAATAAATTGTTTTTCTTTTAAAAAAAAAACCTCTACTGCTTTCACAATAATAAAAGGTAAAAAAGATGATTAAGAAAAATTGCCAATTGTAATTCTTCTGGGAATCAATATTTATGGTATATCCTTGATCTTGACTTTTCTCCAAGCCCTTCTCTTTGACAATGAAAACGTACTATCACTGGCTTTTTGAAAGAACATGGTAACTACTGTGTTACAGACTGTGTCTCAGACTATGTCTCAGGAGCAAGGAGGACATGCCTGATCTGAATGTTATTTACTGCTCTATGTTCTCTTTCCCAAGACTTCTGCTGTCTTTTTGGCTAATTTTACTTGTGTGAAGGAGGGAGACTGATGGATCCAGCTGCCAAGACAGACAGCGTGGACATGTGGTGCCAGATTCATGCCGTAACCGGTGATAACACCTCAGTAGAACCTTGCAACACTTCTTGTAATCCCAGCTGGGCCTCCCCTGAGCAGAGACAGCAATTATGTGTAGTGGTTTTTAGATGTAAACAAATGTTCATGGGGGACTGACTTATAATCAACCAAGTCATTTCATTCATGGCTTGCATCAAACTGGAATGAAGGTTTCTGATCAGGGAAATCGAGCACATTCAGTTATTGTCTCAGCAAGTGTTTTAGAACTTAGGTACATTTCTCTTTTCTTTCAGAGATATGACTGTACAGTACCTTTAAGGCTCAGAAAGCACTTTAGAAATAGATTGTATCTTAAAAATAACTCTATATCTCCTTTTGTACTTAGCTCAAGTACACCAGTGTGCATTTGGCCATTTTCCATTGCTATTATTTCTTATGACTCAGTGCCATATGCCTGGAAAGGGATAACAGAAAATTATGTTTTTACTGGAACTTTGGTGGTACCATATTGCTTCTCTGCTTCTCTGTCTCTATCTCTTATTAACTACACTGCAGCAAATGCTTTAAAATGCTAACAACTGAGAAAATCATTTAAAAATCCCACAGAAAAGACATGCTAAAGCTTTATATTGAATAGGTTAGAAATCATAGTATCATTTCTACATCCATTGGTTAGAGTGAAACCAAAACTGTGGAAACAAATGGACAGATGTGGAAAATGTGTGCTTCATACACCAAAGGATCCTGAACCATTATGACCTGCAATACACTTGTCCCACTCAAAACTTTGTAAGACCACCACTCGTCTCAAGAGCTGTGGGCAAGATTTCAATTCAAAACACAGAGAAATGCTAGGCACTTTGCGGCATAAAAAGAGGTAAGTCAAATCCTTAAGAAGAGCTGTATAAGCTCGTTTGGAAGACAAGATACGTGCAGGAAAAAAACCCCAAATCATTGGGCAAGCAGTCTGTCACTGAGTATTAAGCTGTAAACCAAAGTAGGAAGTGGTCAGGGAAAGTTTTCTGGGGGATTGAGGACTTCAAGCAGTCCTTGAAGACAAGTAAGATTTCGGTTCCATGGAGCAGTTGAGAATTGTGCTAGGACTGAAGGTTTTGGACCTGGGCTCAAGTCCTGCCTCTTTCTCATACTAATCACATAACCATGGGCAAGTTTACTTTATTTATTTCACATACACTCATGTAACATTCCATATGTGGCAGGCACAGCTGTAAGTGCTTTGTAACTCATTTAAGCCTTATAATGATTCGAGGAAGTAGGCGCTGTTATTATTCTCATTTTTATTGAAGAGGAAACTGAGGAACAGAGAGATTAACTATCTTGCCCAAGACCACCCAGCTCATGAGTGGCAGAGCCAGGGTTGAAATTCAGGTAGTTCAGATCCAAGTCCATGCACGTAGCCACTACAGTACGCTACAATTTGCCCAGCTTTTCTGATGATCAGTTTTCCCATTTAAAAAATAGAGACAATAATTCCTTTTGGTCCGATTGTGAGGAATAAGTAAGGCAAGGTCAGTAAAAGTGTCTGGCACAAAGAAGGCACTCAATAAAAAGCTGCTGCTTTTCTTAATTTCCTCTCTCTTGGAAACAGCCTTTTCCTGGTTCTTGGAAGGAATCCTGACTTGGTATTTTCTTGAATGTGTACTGCCTTTCTTCTTGGATCTTCTACCCCTGCTTGATTCTCGAGCCCATCACTATATCCCACTTGTTTTTTGAGTACTCTCTTAGTAAGTACATGTTAGTTCCTAGCCTCAAGTGCCTGCCTCGCCGTATGGAGCAGGTAAACCTCCAGAATATAAGCCCTCCTAGTCAGTAGTTATAGAACCATAGCTAATTGTGTCCAAGATAGCACATCCCTGCAGCAATTGGAGACTTCTGTCCACTAAAGGCACTTATTTACTCAGTAGGTACTTCATAAATATCTGTTGATTGTGTGCCTGGTCCTGTGCTATGTGATGTATGGTACACACACACACACAAAAAAAAAAAAGAGAGAGAAAAGGAAAATAAAAGAGGTTAAAGGGAGTAGGGAAGACGGTAGGGGTCAGGGAGTTCTATGCTCCATCCTGGGGCCCATGCAGACATTGGATTTGTCCAGCTTTAGTCCTCAGCAGCCCTCAGGCTGCTTCCAGATTCCTTTTCCCTCCTTCTTCCCTCCCAGCACCATTTAGCCATCCTTCATCTGCTGGCTTCAGGGGCCAGCTTCCAGGAGCTAAATAATCCGATAAAAGTAACCTGTGCTGGGCTTCCCTGGTGGTGCAGTGGTTGAGAATCTGTCTGCTAATGCAGGGGACACGGGTTCGAGCTCTGGTCTGGGAGGATCCCACATGCCGTGGAGCGGCTGGGCCCGTGAGCCGTGGCCGCTGAGCCTGCGCTCCACAGCAAGAGAGGACGCGATAGTGAGAGGCCCGCACACCGCGATGAAGAGTGCCCCCCCACCTTGCCACAACTAGAGAAAGCCCTCGCACGGAAACGAAGACCCAACACAGCAAAAATAAATAAATTAATTAATAAACTCCTACCCCCAACATTAGAAAAAAAAAAAGTAACCTGTGCTAAAGTGTTCATCAAGCTAACAGGTTAATGTGTTCTTCTTCCTGGGTAATTTGTTCATTTCGAGAGGGGCTTTTGAAGACATTATGGCCTGATGGCAGGAAATTTCAGGTCTCACTGCAGACTGGGGAGGGAGAGAATGCCCCCCTCCAACCCAGGCTTTCAGGATTAGCCTTCGTCTGATTTCTATGGCCATTTACAAATTTACAAAATCTCCCTGGTGCCAATGCCACTGTCTTATGGCTTTTAATAGGCCCCACCCGACTGTGATTTAAAGGGAAAAACCCATGATCCTCTTCTTTTGTATTTGGGATGTGTCCTCTCTGGACCCAGGAAGAAAATTCTCCTGATTGCAAGAGAAGCTGAGAAATGAGCTATTTGTCCATGGATAAAAATAGCCAGCACTCATGATCTGGTAGGCAGCATTCTAAGTGCTTTACATATGTTGTCTTATTTAATTCTCACCACAAACCCCCTGAAGTAGGTACTATCATTGTCTCCAGTTTTTATAAACGAATTGAGGCACGGAGAGGGGAAGTAACTTGCTCAAGGTCACACTCCTAGTAAATGAACACAGGCAGTGGGGCTGTAGGATCCACGCCTTTAATCATCATATTGTACCCATCAGCACCCCAAATTCAAGTTCCCCCTTTCTGAATAGCATCAGCAGATGGACCAGACATAGTCACTGGCTCACAGAGACTCACCACTGAGGCACACATTCTCATGCTATGCCCCCACTTTGGCAGGGCAGAGACAGGTCACGTATCTGGAACTCTGACCTTGCTAGTAGGAGCCCGAGTTACTCTGGGGCTGATATCGCTTTCTTCCTTTCTGTGTTGCACAAGACTGACAAGCAACTGCCTCTTAAGCCCTCCCTTCCCCAGTCCACTCCAAAAAGGGAAGGAATGCCTAAACCTGGTGGCTTCTCTGAAGGCTTGATAAGGATCCGTTGAAGTGTGACTAATCCTATTTTCTAAAAGTAAAAGGAAGATGTGCCAAATTAAGCCTCCAGTATGACTATAGCCAAGCCAGTCTCCTCACTGTCCCTGACAAGCCCTCTGCATTCCTGCCTCTAAGCCAATGTGCACACTATGCCTCCAAACCTGCAATGGCCTCCGCCTTCTTTCACTGATGGAGCACTTACTATGTTCCAGGCCCTGTAAGGGCTTTCAAACTTTTGTCATATTTATTTATTTATTTATTTTTGGCTGCGTTGGGTCTTCGTTGCTGCCCATGGGTTTTCTCTAGTTGTGGCAAGCGGGGGCTGCTCTTCGTTGCGGTGCACGGGCTTCTCATTGCGGTGGCTCCTCTTGTTGCAGAGCACAGGCTCTAGGTGCACGGGGTTCAGTAGTTGTGGTGCACGGGCTTAGTTGCTCTGCAGCATGTGGGATCTTCTCGGACCAGGGCTCGAACCCGTGTCCCCTGCATTGGCAGGCGGATTCTTAACCACTGCACCAGCAGGGAAGTCCCCCTTTGTCATATTTAATACTATAATATATGCTACAAGGAAGGTTCTAGAATTATCTGGATTTTATTTAGCAGGAAATTGAGAGAGATTAAATAACTTGTCCAAGGTTACTATATTACCAATAGATATATTTTAGCTTCTTGCCCATTCTCTGCATTTGTTCATTACCATTCAGTATCATCTCAGGTTCCATGATTAAGGGTACCGGCTCATAACCATATTTTATTCACAATATCACGAATGCAAAATGCAATGAGATTGTAATTATTGTATCAACATGTTGCATGAAGATTAGAGCATGTTTTAGCATGACTAAAAGTTAGATATTTGAAACCTTGAAAATTGGAATAGCAAGGGTTTCCTATACATGTGAATGTAAATCTTTCATATTTATGTTTATTGTTCTTTCTGTGGCGATAAATCTAATGAAATTATGATATGGAGTGTTTTCCACTTGACATCGTTTAAGGTCTTGTAGAAGCATTTGATTTGGCCTTGGTCATGCATACATCATTAAAAGACAATTCAGTTTGGATGCCTTTTTAAAAAGGAAATCAAACCTAATAAATTTGTCTCATTCACTTTTAAAATGAACAAAAACAATGTTTACTTCAACAGGTAAAACAAATAGAATACATTGTTGTCTCTTATTTTAACCATTCGAAGAGCAGAGGCACAAAAAAAGTTAAGGAGAATAAAAAGAAAAAAGGTGGAGTAAAGGGAGTGATAGAAGAGAAAAAGAAAGAGAGTTGAAATAGAGAGAAATGAAGAAAGAGCCAGAGGGCCAGAGAAATATTCATAGAAGGTAAAAGAACAGACATTGAGAAATGCAGGGAAAGACAGAAAGAAATGGCAGAAGGTGAGAAAAATAGAAGCAGTTTATACGAAATAGAAGTCAAATATTTCTCCAATTTAATAGTGTTTTTATTAGCTTGCCAACATAATAAAGTTTTAAAAATTTCCCCAGTTTTATTAGCTTTTTAAAAACCTAGATATAAATCTTTGGGCTCTCTTGATCATTATCCTTATGAATACTCATGGATATACTTAAAGTGAAAATCTCATCTTGCAGTGTAACCTTTTATTAATGTTGTTTCCTGTACAATTTTTTGTTTTTCTACAGTGCTTAAATAATTTCGTTGTATTAATATAGAATAAATAGCTCAATCATTCCCCTATGGTTGGATATTTACGTTGTTTCAAGGATTTTGATATTCAAACTAAGGCTGTTTTTTTCTTCTTCTGTTGAATTATTACCTTAGAGTAATTTCCCAGGATTGGGATTCCTAGTTCCAGGACTATCGACATTTCTATGACTGTTGACCCAATTTGCAATGCCATCAGCAACTTGAATGAGCCTATTCTTCCAAATCCTGTAGAGTATTGGGTTTTATAAATTGTTATTTGGTGCAATTAAATTACCAAATGGTGTCTCCTAGTTAGAACAATATAGATTTCTTCTAGGGTGATGATGTTCTTTGACCATTTGTCCCTTGGCTGATCTGATAATTGTCTTGTACCTGTATAGCACCTCTGTCTACAGTTTAGTTGCTAGTCATATGTCTATGATCTTCCTAGCATTTCCACCATTTAATCTTAGTTTCGATAATGGTTTTACATTTTTGTATTATGTTGTACTCTCTGACCAGTCTTTTCTTTGCAGTGTTTTCTATTACTTCAAAACTTTTAAAATTCCTATAGTTAAGTTAAATACTCTAGTCAATTCCTAATTAAAAATTTTTTCTTTAAATATTTACTTTTTATTTCATGTAGAATCATTATATATGGTAAGAGATAAAACCTTATGTTAATTCCTCTCCATATCCATGGCCAGATACCCCAGGTGAACTTACTTCATAATGGGTACTTTCCCATTGTTTTGTTATGCTTTGTTCGTCACACATTCAATTCTTACATTTATTAGAGCCTTTTTGTGGTCTCCTTTTCGTGTTTACTGATGGATATTTCTGATTTGCATCTGAATTCTGCCATTTCAACTAGTGTTCATTTATAGCACATTCTAATATTTGACAATTCTTTTAGACTTTTGTTTCTCTAGGAGAGTCATGCACGATTGTTACTACAAATGAATGTGGTATCTTTTTTGAAATAAGAGATAGTTTCATTTGAGTTGTCTACATCTATAAATCAATCTGTGAAGAAGTATTAGCTTCACACTATCGGTCTTCCCATTCAGAAATGTAGCATGACTTTACATTTATCCATATTTTTATTTCTGCCATTCAGTTTTCATATTATTTCTTTTTCTCACACTTATTTCCAAATACTTTAGTGTTTTTCTTTATTAAAATGTGTTACCTTTTCTCCTTTTTTCCTTACTGATAGATATTTTGATGTGCTGAACTCTGTAGTTTCGTCTAATCACTTGAAGTTAATTCTGTGGCTTTTCTAGGTATATACTAACGTTATCTAAAAATTCTCTATCTTTAATTTCTTCCTTTCCAATATTTACTTCTAATTTATTTTCATACCTTATTACCAAAACAAGAATTTCCAGAAACACTAAGCTTATACATGAATAAAAGCTCCCTTATTTAGGTCCAGTTTATAGGAAATGACTTTGTTTTTCCAATAGGCAGATTAATTCTTTATCATCCTTTATCATGTTAAAGAGGGTAGTTCACTATTCCTATATTTAAAAGATGTCAACCATAATAAGGAGTTGGATTTTATCAAACGCCTTTTTTTTTTAACATCTTTATTGGAGTATAATTGCTTTACAATGGTGTGTTAGTTTCTGCTGTATAACAAAGCGAATCAGCTACACATATACATATACATATATCCCCATATCTCCTCCCTCTTGCGTCTCCCTCCCTCCCACCCCTCTAGGTGGACACAAAGCCCCGAGCTGATCTCCCTGTGCTTTGCGGCTGCTTCCTACTAGCTATCTGTTTCACATTTGGTAGTGTATATATGCCAGTGTTACTCTCTCACTTCGTCCCAGCTTACCCTTCCGCCTCCCTGTGTCCTCAAGTCCATTCCCTACATCTGGGCCTTTATTCCTGTCCTGCCCCTAGGTTCGTCAGAACCATTTGTTTTTTTGGATTCCATATATATGTGTTAGCATACGGTTCAAATGCCTTTTGGGCATTTACTGAGATGACCATACATTTTTCCATAATATTGATATTTTTGACTAAATCATCCTTACATATCTGGGATAAACAATATTTGATCGAGGCCTAAAATTATTTTAGTAAGTTTCTATATTTTATTGGCATCATTTTGATTAAAATGCCCATATCAGTGAGAGGCAGTATGGCATAGCAAGTGTCTGAGTTCAAATCCAACTGGACCCCATAATCACTTAATTCAGTACTGGGTAGTAATTAAAAGCATGGGCCCTGTCATCAGAGACAACTAACTTTGAATCCTGGTTCTGCCATTTCATAGCTTTGCTAATTCGTTACTTTGGATGAGCCTCACGTTCCTGTTCTTAACATGGGGACATAATGATATTTACCTTATAGAGATTATTGTGAGGATCAAAAGAGCTAACTTGGGCTTCCCTGGTGGCGCAGTGGTTGAGAGTCCGCCCGCCGATGCAGGGGACACGGGTTCGTGCCCTGGCCCGGGAGGATCCCACGTGCCGTGGAGCGGCTGGGCCCGTGAGCCGTGGCCACTGCGCCTGCGCGTCCGGAGCCTGTGCTCCGCAACGGGAGAGGCCACAACAGTGAGAGGCCCGCGTACCACAAAAAAAAAAAAAAAAAAAAAAAAAAAAAGAGCTAACTTGTGAAAAATGCTTAGTACAGTGGCTGACATGGAGTAGTTCCATAGTAAATGGCTGCTAGTATATAGATCATATGCTTAAGTGATAATAAGCCACGTTTTTCTTTTTGATATCATTCTTATCTTTTGAATCTATTCTTACATTTTTGTATCATTTTTATCTGTATCATTCTTACCACATTTCCCTCTGAAGAGAATTTTAAGAAATATACCATAGGTTTCAGTACTCAAGGATAATTTGTCTAACATATCCTTCAAAGGCCCGGGGAAGAAAATCACCTTATAAATCCGTCTGGCCAGGGTGTGTTTTGGAGCCTGTGATTCGTTAATAGTTCTCCTGTTTTCTTCTGCGTTTATTAGAACGTATTCAGATAATTCTGACAGTTTTGTCCAAGTGAAAGAAAAATGTGAACTTCAGAAAATTTCTTTGCGACCTGACAATGTTGATCTAGTTATTATCTATGCTTGCAATGATTTCGGGATGCAACTAGTTATTGGATGGCCTCGTCACTCCTTCCGTAAGAAATACAGTCTGCATCATTTTACAAAGGCGTTACCTTGGAAGCTGACATTTATTTGACTGTCTAAACCTTTTTAACGAGAGTCTGTTGTCTTTTTTTCCTGTTTATCCAACCAGAACCTTTGTGTGAACCCCAACCCCCCAATTCCCAGCTCTGAATGGAAAATGGAAAAGGCTTGTCAGAAATGGATGAATAATCAGTGTCTATAGCCCTTCGACCACCCTTAAATAGCCAGAGGTTTCTGTATGGAGTAGCCACAAATGGTGTCGTGGGGCTGCACGCTGTGGAGCCATTGCTAGAACAGCAGCAGCAAACAGGACTATTTGCTAATGACATTAGGTGGTGACAATAATTCCACACGTTCAAAAGAGAAAGGAGGTGCTTCACATTTTTGTGCATAGCACGACCCTGCCCGCGTGTTCAATACTGTAGCATCAGTTGACCATCTTTGAAAAAGAATAATAAATGAGTTATGTGCCTTCGCAGAGGAGTAAAAACATAATTCTGGTAGAATAAATTGAGAGTTCAAAAATCCCTCAAAACCATGGGGCACTGATATCTGAGAGCGTTTTACTTTTCATCATCTTTAAAAACACAGCAACATTTGTTTGGTGGTGGATTACAATAATCCTTTTGTTACTAAACCATTACATAACTTTTAGAATTCTTTCCTGTATCCATCCAAGTTAGATTTATTGGAAGAACAGGCCACTTGAGAGGCTGCTACATCCTTACCTACAGTCTTAGCTTTACATCTCTATGTGTGTTAAGATAAAACACAGACCTACTAGAGCATGGACTTGAGGATATGGGGAGGGGGAAGGGTAAGCTGTGACGAAGTGAGAGAGTGGCAGGGACATATATACACTACCAAATGTAAATCAGATAGCTAGTGGGAAGCTGCCGCATAGCACAGGGAGATCACCTCTGTGCTTTGTGACCACCTAGAGGGGTGGGATAGGGAAGGTGGGAGAGAGGGTGACGCAAGAGGGAAGAGATATGGGAACATATGTATATGTATAACTGATTCACTTTGTTGTAAAGGAGAAACTAACACACTATTGTAAAACAGTTATACTCCAATAAAGATGTTAAAAAATAAAAATAAAAAAAAAATAAATTGATACAGCCAAAAAAAAAAAAAAAGATGTAATGGAGAGTACATTCCCTAAGCGTATTTAAATGTTTGCTTACCTGCTCTATTTGACTGGCTGCAGGGAGAGAGACAGGAGTGAAAATTTAAATCCAAGTAGTGTGAAGCACTGACCTTTGAAGATCCATTAGGAGCAGTGGTTCTGAGGCTATCCCAAAATGCAACGAGAGAAGTGTAAGTTATTCAGAGACTCTAATGTACATACATTGTTTTAAGACCTCATCTAGTGGATCAGTGAGTACACAACTTGATTTTTCCTGGGTCGTGCCCCCAATCATGCCGAAGGAAAAGAGAAGAAAAGAAAACGTTGTCTAGCTCTACCCACTCCACTAAAGTGGAAAGTAATTCCAAGGTGAGTCTACCCCAGAGAGCAAACGGGCCCTTTTAAAATGCTGAGGGGAGGGGACAGCAATTTCCTACTGCCTTTGAAAACACTCCCTAATGATCTGGTGGCATGGAAATTTGCCTAGCTTCATTTGTCACACCACCCTGGATACAAGGAGGACAGTTTACCAGACTCACATTTGTTTATAAGATTGTTCTCCCCTTCAGTGTGGAAAAGAGAGAATAATAAAGTCTCATTTGCCACTTTCACTGGTCAGAACTTTCCAGCAAGAGACAGTGTTGAAGCTGTGCTACGTCGAGAACCAGCAAACTGACCTACCTGTGACCTGAAATTTATGATAAAACAATTATTTCAGCCATGCAATAACAATAAAATCAAGCCAGCTTGTGTGGGATTAGGGAAAGCCAGAGTGTCCCACAGGAGATGTGGTTTGCCACAGTGGGCAGAGGTAAGGGAACCGGTGTTGACCCAAGTTATGTTTAGCATAAAGACTCCTTTGTTGACTCGCTGTGATAACAGTTCCTCATTTGTTAGATCATTGGGTATAAAGTTATATAATTCAGCCTTGCCCTTCTCTCCAGCCTACTGTGGTAGCCAACACCTCCTACTTTTAGCTATGGCAGTTCCTGGACTGCAAAAGCCATTTCCTATATGTCAGCCAACTTTGACTTTTAGAGCAGGGCAGGTCGTTTGGCAAGTTGGAAGGGAGATGGGGAAAGGTGGTTAGGAACGAAAGTGTCTTTTTCCCCTTTTTTTCAAATAACTAGAAACTCTTGCCTCCTGTTTGGCTTATGCTAGGATTCTACCCAGTATTACAAACCTATCAGACACCGCCCCTGCACATTGTCCTGATAACTTTCACAGTGTTTGTCAGATGCCACAGAGGGTTCTTCTCAATTATTTAAAGAGCAGTTTGTGCCAGTGTTCTCCTTCCAACCATTATGATCCTGCTCCTATTATCCCACATTTAACAGTGATTGCTTTCTTACCTAATATTAGCTGGAGAATTCTATCTGGATCAGTCGGGAAGAATTTTTTAAAACGTAACGAGTCTGAGAATTCACTCCACTTTTCTATCTCACTGCTGCTTAAATATCTCCTGTAATGTGTTTGCACTTTCTGCAGAGCATGTAGAACTCTGTACTGGGGTGAAGCAGTTCATTGCAGGAAAGCAGCCCATGAATTGCTATGAGCTTGTCACTGAGGATCCTGCATGTGTGTGTGTTTTCAGCTACAACCATCCTCCTAAGATTAAATAAAAGCATGCGTTTATTATTGTGGGGCTCCACTTAAGGGACAGCTGGTGTTCCTATTACACTTGCATTAAATCAAAACTTGTAATTTAGCTATCCAGATGTACATTATTTTAAGTCAAAATATATAATTGCATTTGCTTTGTCCATTTGTCATTCAAAAGTATCTGGTACCCTACCTTAGGGCTCCTCCTACCCTTCAAACTCCGTTAAAGAGGGGGAACTATTCGCACAGATCAATGATTCCCTTTCTGAGGTTAGCGTCTTAAAGGGAAATAAAGGATTTATAGAAGGGACAGGACCCAGGAAGGCAGCTGGTGAGTATTGGTGAGTATATACACATATATATTTTCTGCCTTCAGTGGGCCGGTATATTTATTGACTAAGGTCATTTTTGGAATTACCTATTTCACCTTACCTGTATCCGAAGTGACTATAAAAGTACAGCTTTGAACCACACTGCATTTCCCATTGGCACTTCTGTTCCTGCAGCTCTAGAAACTTTGCTGCCTCCCTCCGCCGTCCCCCTCCGGGGCTGTGTGCAAGCTCGGTTTGTTCTCGCTTTTGTAAAACCTGAGACTTATGATTTGTCCCCCCTCCCCTTCCCTTAACAATGAAATGATAAAAAGTCTTTGCAGCGGGGGCTGGGCCGGCGGGTTGTGGGGAAGAGGCGCCACACCCCCTGAGAATAAAGCCCGCGCTTCGCTCCGGGAGAACCGTGCACGAATGAACGAACCACACAAAGAATATATTTGGCGACGGAACAGCGCCCTACAGGAAGAAAGTGCCGCACTCAGAGAGCGGGATCCGGCGCGCGACTTTTTGGCGCTCTCCGGGAGCAGCGAGAAGGAGGCGGAGGACAGAGAGTCCCGGGCTGGGCGCGGGAGGCGGGGCAGCACGCAACCTCATTCCCACGCGTCCGGGGCTGGGAGCGTCGCGCGCCGGGCCAGGTGAGGTCGGCGGCGGCGGGGCTGGTGCGGGGTGTGCCAAGCTACCTGGCCGGGCAGGGCGGGGCCGGGCGGCCGAGGGCGGCAGCGCGCTGCCTCCCAGCCTGGGAGCGCCCGCGCGCCGCTCCACTGCCCGGCGGAGTTTGGTAGGAGTTGCCGTTGGGGCGCCCGAAGCCCCCTCGCCAGCGTCGTTCCCTCAGCGCGCCGCGCGTGTGCCGGGCGCGGGGCGCGGCGAGGGCCTGCCCGCCTCAGGGGCCTGGGCCACCGGGTCGGCGGGCGCTGCCAGAGGCCGGCCGGCGGAGGGCAAGCCTCTGGCTGCGGCCGGGCGGGGTTTGGACCGAGGTCGCCATGGCAGCCGCTCGCCCGGCCCAGAGCCCCACGCCCGCCTGCCGCTGAGAAGCCGGGGAGCTCTAGGTGTGCTCCAAGTGGACTAAACCAAGCGCTAGGGAGGCGCGGGGAGGGCCGGCCCCGGTTCCCCGCTGTTCCCCAGCCCGCTGGCCGGCCCCGGGGAAGGGCCCCGAAGTTGTCGAGTAAAAGAAAATCTTCTGGCCTCTGGGCCCGAAATGAGGCTCGCCAGAGCACGGGGGGTGGGGGGAAGAGGGTATCGGAGGGATTGTCGCCTCCGTCCTGGAGTCCCCGTGTGCGTGTCTCTCACTTGACATTTTATACCCCACCGCGGCCGACTCGAAGCCGGGTGCCCGTCCCAGCCCTGAAGTTCTGTAGGTGGGGCGGGCTTTAATTTGCTTATATCTAATGATTTCAGGAGCCTCGCTTTAAAATGGCGGCATTGAGTATCCACCCCTGCTAGAGGCTCTCCAGGCACCGGGGCCACCTCGCGCAGCGCTGCTTTTGCTTCTGCCGCTAACGGATGGCATGCGCTGCTGTCGCTATCGCTGAGAGCGGGACCCCTTAGGCTCTGGGTTCGCAGTAGCAGCTGAAGGTAAGGATGGCGAGGAGTTGACCGGGTTGGTGAGCGTGGCTGCCTTCCTAGGACGCCGACGAAATCGAATGCCTTTTAAACTTTATTTTTCAAAATGGCAAAGAGAAGGAAAAGTAATCCTGCAACTTTTTGCAATTTTAGGGCTTTGATCTATCTTCTTATTGTTCTGCTTCCTTCTTTCTTTTTTTTCTTTCTTTTTACTTCTTCCTTTATATACATTATATATATATAACATATATATAATATATATTTTATAATTTAAAGGAACTTTGCATGGCATATTATCAGCAAATGCTTCTAGCCACTCATTTCCCCGTGGCCATGCGATATCGTGGGCAGTGCCCCAGCTTTCATGCTGAGCTGTGTCTCTTCCCGCTCTGGATCAAGACATTTGGGCAGCTTGCTTTTACTACCGGCATCTGCAGGGCCTGAAGGTAGATTTTAGGAGACTATTGAAAAGGCAACTTTAATTTTTAGCGTTCACACAAATAGCTCTTATGGTCAGAAACTGAAATTAAATCAAGACGAGCAACCCAAGTTAACATTCAGGTGATTCAATTGTGTAGTTTTATCATTAGTAGACCTACTGTGTGTTTTTCTGGCTACTGACTATTGATTGGTATAGATTGATACAACAGTGATGGTGAATTTATTGTTGCTGTAATTAAGGTAGTGTGTTTTCCAAAAGTTCTTTTTTCTTAGATGTTCCTTAAATGCTCGTGTTTATGAATTGGGCATGGATCCCCACAGCCTAACGCTACACATGTATTGAGTTCATGGGAAACCATCAATTGAAACAAAACTATTGCAAGATTTAATTTTGAAATGGTTGATAATTTTTTGCTCTGTTGACTCCCTGGTTTAATGTCTTTGGGTGGTTACTGATATAATGGTTGGAAAGTAGACTGTTGAAATAGCTGTACAAAAGACTAGACATCAGTGTTTAATACAATTGACCTGAGGTATTTTTCCCTTTGATGAAAGGCATATTGTCAATGAAGCTTAACAGAGACCTCAGAGTTTTCTAGTTTCATTCACATTTTCCATTTTGCCTATGAAAATCTAGTCCTTAATTGTTTTTTAATAAATTTCTGTATTTATTTATTTATGGCTGAGTTCAGTCTTTGTTGCTGGGCATGGGCTTTCTCTAGTTGCAGCGAGCGGGGGCTACTCTTCGTTGTGGTGCGTGGGCTTCTCATTGCAGTGGCTTCTCTTGTTGCGGAGCTCGGGCTCTAGGCGTGTGGGCTTCAGGAGTTGTGGCTCGCTGGCTCTAGAGCGCAGGCTCAGTAGTTGTGGCACACGGGCTTAATTGCTCCGTGGTATGTGGGATCTTCCCACACCAGGGCTCGAACCTGTGTCCCCTGCATTGGCAGGCGGATTCTTAACCACTACACCACCAGGGAAGCCCCTTAATGTTTGAATACTTTAAAAAGTGGTTTTAAAAATGTTTTTCAGTATGTAATACTTTGGGGGGATGCTTTCATATTTATTGAAACTTCCCTAAACATAGCCTAAAAGGGCTTCTGCCCATAGCCCAGCTGATACTATTCTACCTCTGTCCACTTTTGACTTCTCCCAAAGCAGTAGAAGCTACTCGGCTGGCAGATTCTCCTGTTATTAAATTAAGCAAGCTTCTGGGGAGTGGCGGGGGAAAAGAGATTGTTTTTGCACTTATTAGAAATGGTGCAGTTTTCCTGCCCAGGTGCTGTAGTGTGCCTAAAAAGAACTGAACTGTTTGCAGTGGAGTTACCATGTAATCCGTTTTCCAGATTATTGTTGGAAGAAGTGTTTGGGGGCAGTTCATTGCTTCACATCTGAAAGGAGAGTTCCTCCTGCAGGTAGAGAAATAGATACTTGCATTTTTGCAAGAGAGCAGGGGTGACCAAAAGCAACTTCCCCCATTTTTAGTGATTACATCCTTAGATTCCAGCTCATGAAGCTTTGCTTCCTCATGTGCTGCCTTGTTGCTGAATGACTTTGGACCAAATGCATCCTTAAAACGGGGGTGCCGGCGGGGGATGCTAAACCTTGGGGCCAGAACAGACAAGCTGAACTAGTGTCAGAGACATTAGGATGACATTTTGCCAGTTAAACATTCTGCGGCTTCATATAGTGATGAGATTGGAGACCTTGTGTGAAAACAGGTGAAGGAGTTTGTCAGAAAAAAAAATGTTTTGAGAGAGAATTGATACAGTGCTGGGCTAGGGGTGGTGACTGAATGTTTTGCTCTATTTCTAAGAGCTACTTCATTTCTCTAATTTCCTTCGCTGCTTTAAGCCCTCATAATGATTCCCAGGACTATTATAAAGTCCCTTTTTTCCCTCAACTGTCCACTCAAGGCATTTCACAACAGCTGCTTTTTAAGGGGGGTAAAACCTATGATTCTGAGCTGGTATCCGAATTCTCTTTGGTAATCTCCTGAACCTACCTTATATCTAAGCAATGCTTTGCACAAATTAGGTGCTTAATAAATGTCGAGTTAAAAAGAAAAATGAGTAGTCGGTAAACTCACAGAGGAGCAGATTTCATGCGCAGCTTTTAATTTAAACAGAAGATTTTCTGTTTTTTTGTGAGCTTGCAAGAACCTCAAAATTTGAAGTAATTTAGAACAGCATTCCCCTAATTGCTTGCATTTTATTTGCCTCAGATGGGTTCTTTTCTCACCGCAGTGCTAGGCACTTGTGTAATTCATCCTTCTGACCAGTGGGTGTATTATTATCTGCCCAGCTCTACCATATGAAAAAGTAATCACAGCAGCCTGGGGAAGAAAGGTTTTGTCTTTGGAGGCTGTACAGTACTGCACGTGCTGGAACAGTGGCCTGTTCCAGCACGTGGGCTGCTGTTCAGATGCTGACAGTGTAGTTGGAAGTACAATTTTGTTTTCCACCCAACTGTCTTTATATGCAAGACGGAAGGGAAGAAAAGAAGAGAGTGAGAAGCCCTAACGTGATGAACATTTTCCTTCCGAAAAATGTACACTTATCCTGCTTAACAGCACAGTCAATTCAGGAAGGTGTCAGAATTGTTCTGTTTCGAAATAATAATCCTATCACGTTGTCTGATAGGATTACAAACAGGGATTGGGGCCTAGCAGACAAGAATAAGTTACAGTCCATGTTTGACAAGTAATTTGATCCTGTAATTAAAGTTAGATAATGGTCACTGCCATGTTAAAACTATCAAGTGTCTGAAAGAGCAGTCAGGCTACACTCACCTTGACTTCGTTAAGGTGCTTCCATACAGTTGAGTTTTCTTATAACAATGTCTAGTAGGGTGAACAGATGGATTTTTCTCCCATTATAAATGTATGTGATGTCAAGAAAGTAGAAATCAGAAGTGTGGTTTCTTTGGGGGATTTTTCTGCCTCTCCCTACGTGTGATACAGTTCTCGATTCAAAAAATAGAAAGAAACCCATGCCTCAGATAAAATGAAGTGGGCCTTTTTCCTCTAAGAGAATAAACTGTTTGGGAGCAAGTAGTTTAATTGCCAACCAACCCAAAACAAACAAATACAAATTATGATCCAAAAGAAAGCAATTAAATCTGTATTAATGTAGGCTTTTAGATCTTAAGGAATCCAGATGGTCTGTGGCATTCTGCTCTTCCTGAATGGTTATATATTGCCTCAAGACAGCCAAATGACTATGTTGGAAAGGCAACTTCGAGAATTAGAATAAATAAGTTATCAGTTACATTACCAGGTGTTAAAGACATCCATGTGACCTAAAAGGGATCAGAAAAGTTTCTTTTCCAGGTCATTCTAGTAAAGACAATATAAAACCATCATTTACTTCTACTTGGTTTTAAATAGAGTGACAGTGTTTTTAAAAGAGTGATGGAGAAATAATGCAATCTGGGAAGGGGGACCTTATTTTTATTTGAGAAATAAAGGTTCTCCCAAGTTGTCTGGGCACATGAAAGCACACACGTGTGCACACATGTGCAAATTAGTCTTCATTTTAGGACAATTTATACAGCCGTGCATTGATTTATTCCTGGAAGATTATGGGAAAAATACCTATTTTTACAGCAATCCTCCAACTCTAAGAATGAAAGAAAAAAAGTTTCTCTTTTTAAAAGCATTCATAATAAATGCTTGTATTACATGATTGCTCTCCGAGGCTCTGTATGTTCAACTCCAGTCAGTTAACTTTCAGAGAAAGGATACATTGATCACAACTCAAGAGGAAACAGAAATGAAAGGAAGCTTGATTTAAGCACGTGTGTGTGTATGTAAGTGAATATACATATGAATGTATATAACATGTACATTGTATATAACATGCACGTTGTGTATATTCACATACGTATGTCACACACTTATATATATATATTTTTTCTCCCTCTATATGTATACGATCCTTTTCAAGAAACTCAAGCATAGTAACCCCAGAACTCTTTATAATAGCCATGAGAACAAAGTGTTAATGGGTAAAAAGGAGACTGATGAGAGATTTAGGAATCAATTAGGCACGCTTGTTAAAATATTATGTCCACTCTCAAGTCCTTCCTCCATCAGCATTAAGTTGGCTCATGAGTAGAAGGAGTGCTTTGTTTCTGACGTTAGGCAGGAGTTCGTTTTATGCCCACACAGTGGGTGAACTTGAGGGGCCCAGAAGTAAAGGGCCTCCAATTGAGAAAGGCAGTCTGGGCAGAATTGCAGGAGGTTGGTATTAGACTTCCGGCAGGCTCTGTAATCTCCTTAGGCCATGGGGGCATCCTAGAGACTGACAGTTTGCCGGATCTTGTTTTCCAGTGTGGATCACTCAAATTAGCTTAAAATTGTCCCCAACAGTTATTCTTTGAATCTCGAGCTTCTTGGCATTGCCCGCAACTGGTGTGGAAATCTGAAAATGGTTTCTAAGGCTTATTCAGGTTTCCTTGAATGTATGAGTAACTCCTTATTAGGCAAGTTCCTGGGTCTCCTTACCTCGTATCACCAGTGCCTGGCACATACTAGGCTCTCAGTAAAACTTGGTTAAGTAAATGGGAGAATAGTCTTTCTAACTTGTTCTTTTATTTTATAAACAGCCTTCCTGTGATTTCAGGTAGCATTATCTGTTTTTTATTGACAAAAAATTTTAACACAACAACAAACAGAATATCCTGCTGGAGGCGTTGATAACAGCTCTCTCACAAGTCCAGGGAAAAGCAAGCAATGGCAACCTTTGGGCTGAGACCTCGAGGAGTAGCCTGAAAGCCAGTTGCTCTTTTTCTGTCACCTGTAGTTGCATTTAGTGTATCTCCAGCACATCCTGGAGAAATCAGTCTGCAACAAGAAGTTATGTAGAAACAGTCCTTCAAATCATTTCACCAGATAAAAAAAGGAACAAAATCAGAAATACCGTGACTCAGATGCCTCGTGTCATGTATAGTTTAGAAAGTGATGAAGTCAGACAAAACCCAAAAAGGACACTGAGAGCTGTCTCATTTTCAGTCAAACACTGATTGCCCATTTAGAGGGTGAATTTGCATAGGTTTTTATTTACCAAGATACAGGTATGAATAGCGCCTCTTTTTACTGTGTCCAGAAAGCAAAGTCCACACAGTGGAAGAGACAAGAGCTGCCATTTCAGATCCACCACAATCATCTTTTGTGCCCGGAGGACCATTCGTCTTTAGGTACAGCTTTTGTAGTCTCTCCTTATATAGCAGCATGAAGAAACCAAACAAGGGGGTGTTTTTTTTTGGGGGGGTGGCCTGTTAGCAGCAAATGAGAGTGAAAGAACCAGAGAGCTTGCATTTCACCTTTTGTTTTTAGTCTTCAATCTTCACGCGGGAAAACAAAACAAAGCAGAACAAAAGCACCGTGTACAATATTAGCTTGGGCATATATCCCATAGTATAATTCCTCAGTTTTTTGCTTTATAAACTTAGAAAATGAGATTGTCACCTAATGTTAAGGTGCCTGCTTTATTATGATTGGATTCATGTACTATATAGTGTTTTTTCTGAGTTCTATTTAAAACGTATAGAAACACGCTCAACCAAGAGGCATGGCACAGTGGCGGAGATCACATTTCACCTCAGCACCCAACTGGAGTTTGCGTTTGTCCTCTGAAAAGCAGGCATTCAATAAATGGCCCAATTGTGGGTGCTATTTTGTTAAAGGACACGTTGATGTTTCCCCAAATTCTTGCTATCTGTGATAGATGAGGATTCCAAAGAAGAGGAGTGGATTCTTTTCAGAAGTGATTTTGAGAAAAATTTAAACTCCCAAGTCGTTGATGTCAACATTTTTCCTAAGTAACTGGATAGCATGAAGAAAAACCTTATTAGCTCACCCAGAAGTATGAAGTGAAAAATAGTAAAGATTATAGGGTCACATTTTATGTCTAAGGGCTTCAAATGCAGAAAAACATGGGGGGGGGCGTGGTCGAGGAGGTGCCGTGTAATCTGATCTGTTTCATGAATGCCTATAGCAGTGGCCTCAGCCACAGACAGGGGCTATGTCAATAAGCGCTCTGCGGCTTTCTGAAGCCAGGGTCTGGGCTGGAATCAGATTGACAGGCTCCCCAAGGGAAGGCATTTTTTGAGAAAGACATTAGAGTTTGGTGGAACTTTCGCCAACTAGCTGCCCTGCTACCATTTATTAATCCTCTTTCTCAGAGAGATAAACCTGGTTTTGCTGGGGAACTCATTCAGACATACTGTAGCAATAATATGAGGGCAAGATGCTTGCACTTTCCGACTGAAACTTCCCCTCCAAAGCTCTTTTGTGACTGAGAAGTTGACAGGCTGGAGAAATGTGACACAGGGCTTGGCATTTCACAGTGCTAGAAAAAGAAGAGAATACCTCCATATGTTGTGAAGAGTGTGGTGATAATAAAGGATCTAAAATGTAATTCCCTTCGAGAGCTCTCATACGTCCACATACTTTGAAGTTTCCCAAGCCATGCTGTGGGCTGGTGAGAGAGAGAAAGAGACACAGAATCAGAGGGAGAGAGAAACCAAATGTACGAAGCTAGTTCCTCTTCTCTGGGATATTGTAGTCTGCAGTTCTGTCTTACTAATCAGATGCATGCAAATTGTGGTTCTGAAAATAAACCCAAAATTAACAGGAAACACCTAGGCTATCTAATGTCTGATTCTGAGCACTTTTGCTTTTCCTAATGTGGTCTGTTATTCCTGTATTCATTAAAAGTGCAGAAGTTCAAGTGACTGGTTGTATGACGTGTGCTAAGGAAAATTTTTTGGAAAAGTTACATTTTTCACTTGCAAGCTTAGATCATCTAATAGCCCTCCTCATTGCCCTTCCATCTATCCCCAAATAAATTTCCATAATATTTTTAGCCACCTATGAAAACAGTTCAGACGGAGGCACTGAGAAATGGTGACAAGCAATGACAGGAAATGCCGTTTGCGCTGGTCTCCTTCATAACTTAGTGAGGCCACAGCTGGCTGATTTGCTTTTAACTTCCTGTTTGGGGGCTACTTGGGTCAAAAGTAGCAGTGTTTTCTGTATAGAGATTTTTTTTGGCTTTATTCTGTAGGGCCACAATAAATCTGTCACTGGACTGCATGTTTTGTATATTTTATGGACTATCATGTGGTTTGAGTTTAATTTGGAAGGCAGTGCTTTTACAATCAAGATTCCCCCCCCCACCACACACACGTGCAGCTTTAGGGTCTGGGGTTGCATGGGCCTTTGAAAGTTTATAGCTCTATTTACACAATAGTGATTGCTGAGAAGGGCATTTCCTGCCAGTTAATGACTGGTCGGAAAGGCCAACAGTCCAAATCCAGGGAGAGAGGACCATTCATTAAATGCCACTAAGAGACCAGGGCGCTTTTATCACAAAGTGGTGGGGAGAAAGTGAAAACGCAGTCTGCCTTTTGGAGAGCCCAAAGCAGCGCCGGCAGAACTAGATATGGATGTGCTGCCTTGTGGTATGAAGAACGGAGCTTCTTTTCATGACAGGGACCAACTGACTTTCCCACAGGGTGCTAAATGAAGACGTGGGTGAGGAGGGCATTTCCTTTAGGTTGATGACCCAGTGGAGAGGGGACAAATAAAGATAAGGGCCCTGAACTTGCCAAGTATTAGCTACCTGAAAATGGTCAACTCACAGGTGTTACAGCTACCTTAAAAACCTTTAAGATCACATGATTGAATTTCCTAATTGGCTGAATAACTGATCATTGCCAAAGTGGACAAGAATTTAGGGATGGAAAGAATGATCTCTTTTCAAGGTCAGTTTAGCAGGACACTGATATCCATTTCAATTCCCTAATATAAAGAAAAGGTAAATAATATGTATGAAGAATGTTTTGCCTCTTGTGGAAGCACCTTTGAGGGCTGTAACATTAACCATTTAACCTAAGACATTCCCAGGAAACAGTTTTGTCCGCAGTATAATTCTTGCCTGCTATAAAGCAGCTGAGGTGTGAAGAATTTGGCATTGATTTAGAGCAAAAACAGAATAGGACTGAGATTAGGTTCACATCCAGGAATTACTGACTTCCTGGACTGTCCTTTGCTCCCTTAGCTTCCTAAGCCTTCAATTTGCTAAAATGTTAAATGTTTATAAAGGTTAAACATCTGTTCTAAGTTCTTTAATAGATACCTCCACATAAGGGAGGTTGTGGGACTTCAGAACTTGGCTTGGTCCTTTACCTTGAAATTTTCTTTCATATCTACCAAATTTGGTGGGGGAAATGGCAGGGGTGGACTGAACCTCTAAAATACGGGCATTCATAATAGGCCAGACACCTGGGTTTCTTCATGGGATTGAGAAATCTGTCACAGGCGGCACAAACCAAATATTAAGTTTCATTTTTGGGTCTGGAAAATGTCATTACATGCTTTTAAAATATTCAGTAATCCAAAGATTGCTGGTCATAACCAGTTCAAAAAATAAAGGTTTTCCAAAGTTTAAAACACTACAAATGAACTGTATACCAATTACTGTTGTTATTATTAGATGAGGCCTCGAGCACATTTATAAACAAAGAAATGACTTGGATGAACTAAAAAAAAATTTGAAAACATGATTTTATTATTTTGAGCATTCTTGCATTTGAATGTTAAGTTACACTAAAATTCTGCGAGCTCAGATTAAAGACAATATTCTGATTTACAAAATGTTTTGGATTAAGAACAAATAAGGTTCTTCTGAGTAGATGTCCTATTTACCTGAATTAACACACATTTGTAATTAGCAACACAGCTGCATTTAAATAATGGTCCAGAAACCTTAGAAGTATCTTGTTCTAGGAGTTTAAGTACCCCTTCCATCTTCTTGACATCATGTTTTGTTTAGCAAACCCTTTCTTTGTAGGTTATCCCAAAATATATTTCAAGCTGGTTCGGATTCAGTTACCACAGTCTGTACTAGTGGCCTCAAAATTAATGAAGATTTACCCTACTATAAGTGAAGCCAATACCATTACCTTGTGGCGTGTGAAAAGTCTATTTGTTCTATCACTGTAGTCTTCAAGTGGTGGGCAATAAGTCATTAGTGCATACTGAATCTGTTTAGTAGGTTATGACTAACATTACTTTTAAACAAAATTGAATAAAATATACAGCAAGAAAACATCGGAATATATCATGTAGTAAGCTTAGATATTTTTTGTGAGACTTATTTCAGATCTATGCACATATGTACTTAGTTAGGATGTAAAATGTATTTCTCACTATTTGTTGCTGTTGAAACGGTTTGAAAGTCAATGTTTTAGTAGGTGTTATTTCAAACCAGGTCAGAAATGTTTTTTCCTTTTTTTTTTTTTTTTAAGCGAAAGTGGTCAAGGGAAACTGGGGGCTTGGGTGCTGACATACTGAATGATATTGGTTAAGTACCTTCACAGTTGTGTGTCTGTTTTTCAAACTGAGAAGTGAGACATATTGCTGTAGGAATGCTGTAAGATTTAACGTCTATGACATGTTGTAGTCCTGGGGGTATACACTTTATGTAAGTATTATGTATTTACCAAGTGATATTGATAGACCATGAGACACAGAAAATAATGCTAGCTAGGAAGAGAAGACAAAAAAGTACATCTTAGAAAAACAGCAACAATAACTAAAAATATTGGGATGGCTGGGTGTGAGGTGCTTGTAGCAGCAAAAGAATGGTTAAAAAGTTTAAATGTAGAAAAAAGCCCACATTAAGATAAGATGAGTTTAATGAGTTAAAAAATTGGTTTTGGTTTTTACAAATCTAAAATGGTCTGGTCATATCAAGAGAGAAGAAAGCTGATTTTTAAATAAATATAAATGTACACATTTACCATGTTTGGAAGAAAACCTGTGGGTGGCTATATTCTTCTGCAATGAACAAAGGCACACATTAAAATGAATTTTAAAATTGTGGATGGGAGGCATAAGCTGAGAGTCTGTTAAATATACCTAGGATATTGATGGGAATGATTACACAAATAAAGACAATGGTAGTCACATAGCCTTTCTAATTACTTTTTTGTACTGTTGAGAATTAGGCCCAGCAGTAGGAAAAAAAAGATTTACTCATATGAGGTACTGAGTATAATCCATTAAGAGACTGGAGACCACCTTAGAAATCTGGACAATTTGTGCATATTCCTTTGAATTAGATCATTGTGAGGGGGAGGAAAATATTGCCTTCTGGGGTACTGTTGCATCTCTCCAGTATGTACGATCATAAGGATCTTGTCCTTACCCACCCACCCCCATCCCCAGTTCTTTGCCAGTGCCACGAAATCTCTTTTATGGCTGAACATGCTGACTTCATTCCCAAAGGTCTTTTACTGTGGACATCTTTCAGAGCCTTAATGGACTGCTGCTTTCTCCACAGGGGGAATTTGAAATGAAATTAGGCTTTTCATCGCAGACATTTAAATGTTAAACTTAAGTTACTACTCTGGAAATAAAATACAAGCTCAGCTGTAATCAGTTGGTAACTAAATTCTGTCAATTGTAAATGAGTTCTTATCTCCCTCTTCAGATATACCATATTTAAAACTTGTTAAGAATAGAGAAAGGCTTACACATCTAATGGTTGTGTAATTAGCAGTCAATTTATTAAATGGGATGTAAAACAAATTAAGCACCATAATAAAGTGTTATACCATCACGACAAAAACGTTCCATGCATTACTCTATTCATGATGATAAAAACTAAAAAATGATGGATTAATCTGCATACATTTCCCGATCTTTGGAGCGACAGGTTTTAACGATTTCTTATTCTGTTTGTTAAAGCTGTTTGGAGAGCACTAATATGTATGTTTTTAGGCCACAGGATAACTCTGCATCTGTTTCACCATAAACAACATTTTAGTAGCGTAGAGTAGGTAGAATAAGATGTGGGCAGTTTAAGTGTGAGTTATTCAGGATTTTCAGTTGCAACAAGCATGTGGTTGTTTGTATGTTTGGGGCAAACAAAATTAGTCATTGGTTTGGGGTGTCAGCTGCTTTTTAAAATTTTAAATTTTTTATACAATTTTAAAGGTTACATTCCATTTACAGTTATTACAAAATATTGGCTATATTCCTTGTGTTGTACAGTACATCCTTGAGCCTTTCTTATACCCAATACCTCCCACTCCTTCACCCTAATATTGCCCCTCACCTCCCCACTGGTAGCCACTAGTTTGTTCTCTGTATCTGTGAGTCTGCCTCTTTTTTGTTGTATTCACCAGTTTGTTGTACTTTTTAGATTCCACACATAAGTGATATTATACGGTATTTGTCTTTCTCTGTCTGACTTATTTCACTTAGCATAATGCCCTCCAAGTGCATTCATGTTGTTGCAAATGGCAAAATACCATTCTTTCTTATGGCTGAGTCGTATTGCAATTTTAAAATTTATTTATATTTATACAAATATTTTATTTTATTTATTTATATTTTTAAATTTGATTGAAGTATAGTTGATTTACAATGTTGTATTAGTTTTGGGTGTACAGCAAAGTGAGATATATATATATATATATATATTTTTTTTTTTTTTTTTTCAAATTCCCTTCCCCTGTAGGTTATTACAAAATATTGAATACAGTTCCCATGCTATACAGTAAGTCCTTGTTGATTATCTATTTTATATATAGTAGTGTGTATATGTTAATCCGAAACTCGTAATTTATCCCTTCCCTGATCTTTCCCCTTTGGTAACCATAAGTTTGTTTTTGAAGTCTGTGAGTCTGTTTCTGTTTTGTAAATAAATTCATTTGCATCATTTTTGTAGATTCCACATTTAAGTGATATCATATGATATTTGTGTTTATCTGTCTGACTTAACCTCACTCAGTATGATAATCTCTAGGTCAGTCCATGTTGCTGCAGATGGCATTATGTCATTCTTTTTTGTGGCTAAGTAGTATTCCATTTTGTGTGTGTGTGTGTGTGTGTGTGTGTGTGTGTGTGTGTGTACATATCACATCCTCTTTATCCTTTCATCTGTTGATGAACACTTAGCTACTTTTTTCACTTTAGCCCTGTGGGTCTTTTTTGTGAATACTTGGCAAATTAATAGTGATAAGAAAAAGCTGTGGAAGAGGTGTGCTAAATCCAACTAAACCCCAAGCTGTCATTCATTTCACACATCATTCTAGCTTTTCTCAGTCTGTGAAATATTATGATCCCTTGTGTAACACATCTGTCAAATTTCATTTAAAACTTCAAGGTATACATGGAACACAAGACCTTCGGCAGGTGAGTTTATTTTGTTTATTGTGAATGAAAATTTCCCTCAGAAGGCAATGAGACTGTGAGGGCAAACTGTCTTCTAGAATGAAGAAAGAAGATGGAAAGAAAGAAAGAGATGCTAGATTTGCTAGTCTTTTGCTTGGATAATTCCTTTTATCATATTCCTCATTTTCGTGGGTCCCTATTGGCCAAAAGAAAATTAAGATGTTGGTATTGCTGTTGGCAGAGTTTTTCCTAACTGATAAGTGAGGAAAACCTCTTGGTTCCAAGAATCACCACCATTAGTGATTTCAGGAAGCCTGCAACGATTGGACATCAGACAAACAAAAGCCTGGTCATCTCAGCTCCAGGACAGGAGCTCTGGTTCTTGTTGTTCCTCATGTTGGGTAATAATTCAAAGAAGACAAAACAAACCCCTCTTGAAATGAGAGGTTGGTTGGTTGGTTTGTTCTTAAGTGAAAATAAGCTGGGTTTCCTTGAATCCCTGTAGGGGGAGTGTTGTGAAGCACACATGCAGACTTCGGAGTCTTCAAATTTCTAGCTTCCTAGAGCAGGACGGAACTTAGGTAATAAGAAGTCAGAAAGTAGAATCAACAACCATTGCTTTTGTGTCGTTAAGGGTCCGTTTCTGATTTGCTGGGTGTGAATAGTGGTATGGAACTTAACCATGTGAGATGTCAGAGGCCTGCGACTTCCCTTGAAAAATTCTTATGCTGGCAGGCCCAGACGGGGTGACATTGGCTCTTGGAGTTCTTGGGTGGCAATGCTTACTACCACCTTCGCCTCCAATCTTAATACCTGTAGGCAGGAGTTTATATATAGGAATAAAATTTGAACCCCCGTTTTCACACCCAATAAAAACGTCATATAATAGATGTTTAGAGTCAACTGACATTTATCGAATAGTTACTGTAGCCAGATGCTCTGCTAGGTGCTTTCATTAGTGTTATGACAACATTTCCTCTAGCTATGAAATGCAGTTGGTTCTAGCCAGGCAAGTACTCTCTTTGGTATCAGTAGATATCAGGCTAAAAATTGCACCTTTAGCTCTTTGATCACTTTTTAATACAACCCCACAAACACAAAATCATTTCTTCTTTGTCTAGTCATATTCTCTTCATTATTTGGGGACCATCTCATGACCCATGGCCTGCCTCTTCTATCAGTGAAGACATTTATTTCTTTTTCAGTCAAGCCAACATTAATCTCTTAATCATCTTGATAGAACAAATGACTGGTTTAGCTATCTGGTGGATGGTGCTGCAGTCAGGTGGGAAATAACAGGATGAAGAGTAAGGCATTAGGAGTGTGAAACGATGTTGAGTGAAAGTGCTGCTGAAACAGCTATGAACAAACTTGTCTAAAATGCAGAGAGAATAACAGAGCAAAACCTTGCGAGTCCATCTCTTACCCCTAGGAGTGGCCAGGGCACCCCAAGGAGAGCATCAGGGGAGGCATCTTTCTGTGCCACAGAAGCAAAGGAGAAAGAAAGTTTCTAGGGATGGGGGGGTGGGAAATCAACAAATATCAAAGGAATTATGTAAGTTGAGGCCACTGGTTTTGGTATTTAAAAGGTCGTTGGTGACTTTTTAGAGACCAGAAACCAGTTTACGGAGGGCTGAGGAGTAAATAAAAAGTTGGGAAATGAAAGTCGTGGTGATTGCTTTTTTGAGATAGTTGATGATTATGGATGAGAAATGTTGGAACTTAACAAGGAAGTAGGATCAAGGGAAGGAAGAGTTTTGTTGCTGTTTTTAGGGTAGGAGTGACTTAGATGTGCTGATAGGGACGCAGAGGTGAAGCAGAGCTTTCACCCTATCTTTACTCATCAAGTGTAGAAATGTCTGTAGATCACCAAATATGCATCGAGTGCCTATGTTACTTGCCTAGCGTCTCGGTTAATATGCACAGTATTATTTGTGCAGTCTGATTAAGTAATCGGTGAAGAGCTCTGGTGTTTATTCTTTTTGCCCTTAAGGTAAAGGATTAAGCTTGTCACTAAAGAAGGACTGGGATAGGTTTGGACAAAAAAAAAAAAAAAAAAAGACAGTGGAATTCACCCAAAATAATAGATAGGATTGTTTTTAAATGGCTTTAGAGATAAGTCAGTGCTACTGAATTAGTGAAAATGTGACTGGCATCTTTCTATAGGTCAGGCTCAATGAAAGCAAAAGAGAAGGTGGGAAAAGCTATAAAAAATAATAAGGATTCCAATATAACTGCCAAGGACGGACTTTTACTCTATGATTTCCCTTTAGACTAAGATTCAGTGTCAGTCCTTCATCAAGTTAGAAATTTTAAGATGTGCAGCAGCTTCCCTGGGTCACATCTGGTAACTTCAGTTTTTTGTGGATTTTATATTTTAACATGCAACTTAAAAAATAAACCTTGGGTCCAGATTCAATTCCCCTCATTTTAATCACTATCCCAGTTCTTTCTTCTTGAACATATTTTGTTCTTCCTTTATTAGAAGCTGATGATAATTGGTACAAATATCTCTAATGTAAGCCTTGTATATAATGTCTAGGGTGATGTTTGATTCTAGTGAAAAAAGAATTGGTTGCTGCTTTGAGGTTCTGAAAATGCTTTTTACTCTATAGAGAAGATGATGCAAATTTTGTGACATGTTGAAAAACTTAAATTTTTGAAGTTATTGTAAAGGTACTAATTATCTAAATCAGGATTTCCTAAACTGTGTTTATTTTGCCATATATTCCAGGAAGAAAAAAAAGGGTTTCTTAGGTGGAATGCCTGGGAATTGATGGTTAAAATGAATACCATATTCTGAGGATTAAATTGTACTAAAGCTACATTCCCTCTTCCGCCCCAAACTATACATACACACACACGCACACACACACACACACATGCACACGTACACATGCACACACACCACACACACATGTATACATACATACATGTATGTGTATGTATATACACATACATGTATGTATATAATTTTTTTCAGCTTTTGTTTTTTTGTGCTGCATTTCAAATTACTGTGCAAACATGACTTGTTGATAAAAATTTAAGACTACTCCATCAACAGGAATCAAAATGGTTTAATAACATCTTCCTGCCAAGAGAACACACTGCACAAAGTCAGCAGTAACTTAGATTAAAAGGTTCCCCCTACTGCAGGGAAAATGTTAAGTGTAATTCTAAAATGACTATGAAGAATTTTTGAAGTTTCAACTTCTTCCTTACCATTTTGTACTGGAGAAAATAGATTTCTGTACTATCCTAAATAGAGGAGCACACCAAATGGTTTCACATTTAAGTTACTGAGAGTATATTTTACTTTGTTCAGGTAAAAATAGGCAGCAGATCCAAACTTGAAATAATAGCCTGAATGGGCTGATTAAATCTGTGATCAACAATTTTCAACTCTTCCCTTGATAATTGGAAGAATTGCAAACGAAGGCAAGTTTATATGGTTGGTTTCAATTAAGGCTATTGTTTTGAGAGAATCAGACAGCTTGGTAATCAAGTTGTGAACTCTATGCATCTCTTAACGAACTAATTTAATCTGATATCTCTTCAAAGCCTGTGTTCCGTGTTACCAATTAACTATACCTCTCAGGCATCCCAGCTTCTCTGCGGGGGTCTGCTCTCTGGTTGATAATTATTACAATTATTTATTGGATTCAGTAAAGACATTGAATTTGCAAATGGATTCTTTTGGGGTTTGTATAGTATCAATAATAACAACCCCAGAGTCCTTTTGCTCAGTGAAATTATGTTTTTTAACAACAAGCTTTACACATTGAAATGAACTAATCAAAATTATTAGCACTCATTTGAATGTTTAATAATTAATGATTTAAATAATTAAAATTAAAATACATATAGAAAATGTATTTTTTCCCAAAGTCTTACTGCATTATCTTTGTGCGTGTCTGTGTGTGTTTGCGTGTATGATTAACGACTTGTTTGTCGAGCTTCAAGTGGAAAAATTCCAGCAACGAAGACAAAAGTGAGTGATGAGAGAGTATTTCCAAACAGACCTCTCTTAAAATGGCTTTTCAGTAAAAGCCTTTGCCTCCACTTCTGCCCAGCTGCATTAAGTTGCCAGAAACATTTAATTTACTTTAGGATGCCAAGTACCTTGTCTTTTTCAAAGCTAAGGAAGTCTGGTTTTGTCGGACTTGCTGTCTTTTTTTTTTTTTTTTAATAGAAAGGGCTTGTCGACTTTGAGAGGTAGTTACTCATTTCTTCAGATTCCACTTCTATTCGATTTCTCTTGTGTCTGTTCATCATTGCAGCTCCCTCTTATCTCAAAAGGTAAGCTTACATTTGGCCCTTTAGCCTCAGTTCCTCATGGAACAACATTAATGTTCCTAAATATCTGTGTTGACATCCAAAGGTCTGTAGCCTCTTTTCTTGGAAGGAATTTGATTCTTCCAATATTCAAATTGAAAACTGTAGTCTTATATGTGCAGAGCAGTAGATAGAAAAAGGGGAAAGGGGGCAATTTATCTTGACTCCAGTCAACAAGCTACACAAATTCATATGAAAAAAGCGAATCTGCAAAAAATGCATAGAGAAAAATTAGGTACACTGGCTATGTGTGATTTTTGCAGTTGATTTTCTACAGCATATCAACCCTGGCACCCCTCCAAAGCAGCCTTTGACCAGGAAATCACTATATGTACTACCTTGGAAAATTGCCTCAACAAAATATCTTAGACAGTGTATCATCTTTTTGTTTGAAAAGCATATTTATGATTACGTGTTTATTAGGAGTTTATAATAGGGTATCCTATGTACTAAATGCCCCCCCAACACATATTCACACAGACACACACAGGAACAGTTTTAACTTCTATTTAAACCTGAGTTCTGTAGTAGATTGCGGTTGTATTATAGATATGTAGTATCTTTGGATCTTTTTCAAGTATATCTTCCCATGTAATATCTGACCTAAAATAAAAGAATCATACCTTTTTCCTTAAATATAACATTAATTGATAACAAGTTTTTATTTGCAGAGAAGGCCTAACTTTAGAACAATTTACTAGGGAGAAAAAAGGAAAATAAAACGAATATTAAGACCGTATTAAGAAGTGATAGGGAGAGGTGATGTAATTTTGTACTCTTTTCTAATGGAAACAGCTACTGACTTTGTGCCAGGCACTGTGATAAGCACTTTACACATATTATCTCATCTCATCCTCATTACAACCCTGTGAGGTCGGTGTTATTATTTATCTCCTTTTTACAGATGGGGAACCTCAGGCTCAGAGAGATTAGGTAGCGTGCCCAAAGACATTCTGCTAGTAAACAGCAGCGTCCAAACTTGAACTTAACTCTCTAACTCCATAGTCTATGTTTATAACCCCTGTGGCTATATTATGGAAACATAAAAAAGGCTTCATTGGGAACCTGAGTTTGCTGGTTGTCTCTTTCATTATGTATTAGTGATCTAGGACTGAGCACTGGATAAAGACAGTGCTGCTTGAAGGAAGTAAACATCTGGAATGACCAGATGCTTCAGACTTTGCAATACAATTCTAAGTTATAGAACTATGAATTGTTAGAAGTGGAAGGGAATTGTTGATCTACTTTTAAAGAGAAGCAATGGATTGGGACATGTTGGGATTCCCACTTATTCTGTAACCTTTATGGGGAAAGTTGATTTCTTACATGAAGACTCACGCTGACCATTTCTGTTCTTTGGGGTGCCTCCTTCATTGGTCCCACCATATACTGGGCACTTTGCCTTGCTGCCCTGCATGTGGACCAAATCTTTGTTTTCCCACCAGCACAATGTCTTCCATGTAGCAGATGTTCACTACTTACATTGGTTTAGCAAGTATTTGTTAGGAACTTAGTGTATATGAGGTATTGAGCAGACACTGAAGATGAATAACACATGCCCTTGAGGAGCTGACAGTCGAGCAGACAGATAAGCAAGGGTTCCACTATAGTGTGACAAGTGTTGAGATGGAGATGGCCAGATGTGTTTGATGGGGATGCTGAAACCCTGAGTATGGTTCTGTGTCTGGATCTCATTCATCCACTCATCTGATATGCATATCCCATCTGAGGCATTCTCCCCTACATTGGAGCACATCCAATAAGAAGGCACTCACTTTTTACCAAGAAGAAGTTAAACTGCATTTTTCTAATCTACCAAATGCCATGTATTTTGACATTAAATCTATGAATGCAATGCAATTACATATTTCATTTGTAAATAAAACTTAAGTAGAGCTGTTGTTAGTATTGCTTGGCACCTCCAGAAATCATATTATATCTTAATAGAATTTAAAAGTACTGGGATTCATTCTGTGCCAGAATATATACCTAGGAATAAGCCTTTAAATTTTAGGTTATGTTTGTTCACTTTTGTGCCCATGGGAGGCAGTACAGAGTAGTGATTGACAGCAAGCATTCTAGAGCATGCCTGAATTTGACCCGGCTCTTCCACTCATCCACTGTATGACCTTGGACCAAATTACTTAGTCTTTCAGTATCTCAGTTTCCTCATCTATAAAATGGGGAAAATGCTGGTATCTACTTCATAGGATTGTTATGAGCAGTAAATAAAGTAATGTACATGAAAATGCTAAGGTTAGTGCCAGGCACGTAGTAAACACAGTGTGCATATTTCCTGTTATTATATTTTCAATTCATCTGAAATTTCATGCTTTATTACTCTGTTTTTCATAAATCGTACACACTCACCTTTAAATGAAATTCAGATCATTGGAAATTGATGTGAACTTTTCTCTTACACAGAGTCTATAGTCCTTTGAGTCTTTTCACACCAAAAGCTGAGTAGGTTCTCTATTATCTCTGCTTGGAAATGAGAGGTCAACTTTGACATTCCTTTTTGCTCCTTTTATAAGGCCACAGCGTTTTACAGTAAATTACGTGACTATCTCCTGTCTGTTATCTTGATAAAATTTCTGTAGCTCACGCACCATCTCGTGCTAAGGGATCAATGCTGTTAGAATGTTTGATGTATAGTTTAAAATCCCCAAGAAATAAAGCATACAATAGAGTTGGATTTACATTTCTTGACTGCATTGATGCCATTCTGTTTGCCAGTCTTGTGATTTACATGGGCATTTTTTTAGTCAGCCACTAGCATCATTGGCCAATATGCTGTCTAGGGGCCAGAATTTAGTGGTGACTTTCAGTCTCTTACTGCTGATAAAGGTTTTTGGCAGTGTTTTGGAATTCTTCTTGGCCAAAACAGTTAACAAATACAAAGTCATTTAGAATAATAATAAACTAACATCGAGATTATTGTTTTTGCCTTAGTTCACATTATTGTTAGCCTTTCATCTTTCTATGTTATGTCACATTTATTATTTCTAATACAGTGATGATATAGTCATTTTCAGGATTAAACACATGAAAAAATGCTGAAAATGACAGGAGTGAGGGAGTCAGTTTGGCACAGAAAACAGAAGACTGGTGGGACTAGATGCTATACTAAGTGCAGCTCATTCAGGGTCCAGGGGAAATCCACTTTGTTCTTCCAGCCTTTATGGACCAAGTTGTTGCAATGTCCTCATCATTATACTTAGATTACAATTTTATCTTTGTCATTAAATGGAAACATACTACTATTGTGCCCACCAAGAAAGCTTCCTCAGTAGTAATAAGTAAGTGGGTTAATTATAGCTTTCACATGTATGGTCATTATCAATTTTTAATCTGAAGTTCCCTTAAATAAAATATGTAAGCAGTTAAGTTGGGCTTGGAAATTTACCAACAAGTAGTCTTTATAACCTACTGTAATTATCTCTAGAAATCATCATGTGTTCAAGTGACTAACTCTCCAAAGCTTGTACTAAGATAAATAAACAGAAGCAGCAATAACCAGTTCCCTTGTATTTCCTAATCATTGGCATGCCTTTTAGTCATATTTTAGATTTAAGGAGGGCTCTGTCTCTCCCTAGGAATCCAAACTATGCTTTCTCTTAGTTGGCTTCCTGGAAAATCTAAGCCTCCCTCTCGCTCAACAACTTAAGTTCAAACAAGCTTTTGTACATCCCTTTACACTGTGCATGTAATGTCAAGGGATCTGAGCATGTGGCACGCGTTAGCAAGCACCTAGCGCAAAGTATCAGTGTGATAGTCCAGCAGTGTACATCCGTATGGGCATGTCTTACTGAAATATTTATTGGAATAATTCCTTATTGGTTGGTAAATAGGCACTGACCAGAGCATGCTCACTTTCCACTGCTCACTTCCTGGTCACCCCCATGATTCGGGGCGGGGGTGGGGAAGGGCAATTCCTAGCAGAGTAGCATCAGTCCTGCTTGGCTTGTGCCCATGCTAGAAGTGTTGTTTAATATTTTGGATATCATTCCTGGCTCATAGCCAATTGTGAGATCTATCCCTTTTCCCACCACCCATGCCATTGGAGCTCTAAGACCTTCACGGTCTTTTCATGGACTGTTTCCTCCCGGTTGCATCTTAAATGCTAACTAGTATTCTGAGAGAAGAGTCATGTCCCGTAAAGAGATGGGCACTACTTCCAGACCTCAGCTTCTAAACAGACACTTGAGATCTCATGAAATCCAGATCCTAAAGCTTTTGAACTGTCCTCATAGAGAAGCCCCCAAGTGCTCCCTAAGAGCATTCCAGAGCCCACGTCATTTGTATTTCAGGACACAAATCTAGCATGTTTGAGTTAACACCTTACACAGAGCAGTCGTCTGCTATGCTTTCTTTGATTGAATCTGGTTTTGTAAAACAGAATTTAATCAGTGTGTTTGTAGGGCAGGTAACAGAGGCAGTTATACTCTTGAAGTAACAGCTAATAAATAATTGCCAGTGAGGAGGAAGACAGACTATAAAAGTAGGCATGAGGATTCCAAGCACACAGGCATTTGAGACATTTAAAAAGTGCTCAACATTTCCTTCAAGGCGTGACTAATGTTTCTTTGTAATGATGACCTAGGATTATCAGGAAAAGTATCACTTTTCTTTTTTTACTATCTTCTGTCTAAGGAGGCAGAAAGATTTGTCTCCAGATTGAGGATGAGACAAATATTCATGTTTAAGAGTTTTGTTTTTTGAAATCTCAATTTTATTGAATACCTCCTTGCCCGATAGTGTTCCAATAAATGAGGTGTTATTGTAACAAGACCCTAATGTGAACTTATGGACTTTTGTAGTATCTGATGGGCCAGCAATATTAATAAAAATCATTTGTCATAGAAATTATAGCATTGAGAAATTTACTTTGGGACCGGAATCATTATCATAAAGAGGTAGCTGCTTTCAGTTTAAGCACTTCCAACTTCATAGAGTTCATTTGTTGGGGGGAAAGAATACAGAATATTAATCTTCTGTGTCCTCTTTTTCAATGAAATATAATTGAAGAATTATTTTCTCACTAATAGTAGTATAAGGCAGCCTGGTGAAAAAGAGTCTAAAACTAGTATCACCACTGAATTTTTGCATGTGCACCTTTTTTTAAAATAAATATGCATTTGTATCTGGAGGGAAAATTATTTTCTCTCATCAGTATCATACACACTCCAAAATATTTGTTCATTGTTTAGAAATAGAAATGTGGGCTAAAAGTAGAATAAAGATGAACACTTTACAATGTTTTTTGAGTTTCACTTTGCCAGTGGAAGTTTTTCCAAATAACAGTAACACTTTGCTTATGCAAGGATTTTCAAGTTCTGTGTGGATGGAATGCTCCTGCTACCCTGTGTTAGGGGGGGAGTAATCTCCTGAAAAGAATACCATACAGATGGAAATGTCGCCTGTGTGTGCCTAGTGGAAAACCGCGTGCATTTTCTTAAGAAGCAGAGCTTTCAAAGTTAAGTTCAGCTTTGTATCATTCACAGTATAATGAGCAACAAATATTCTAATTTATTTAAAACAGTTACTGCTATCATAACAAAATAAATACATAGTAGTTTACAAGATGTGCCCTAAATAGAGTTTTCTAGGTGCGAATATATACACTCAAAGTAATTTACTCAAGGGAGGCTTTTTGATCGGCTCTATGTTAGAATTCGATATTTATGCTAACATGTATTTGTGAAAACCTACTATGCACTCAGCACTAAAAAGTCTGTTTTAGCTCCCTTTTTCTCTGCATTACTCCCTTCCCTTTTCTTTTTTGATCCTGTTTTATCATTTCAGCTTACATCTGCTTTTAGGAAACGGCATTTCTGTTGCATCAGATAGTATTTAAAGCATGCTCTTCTTACCTCTGCTTAGCATAACTGGTGTATTTGGATAGCAAACACAGTATACCATCTTTAGCGGGTACAGCACTATTCCACTTATTACTAATCGTTTTCCTGATTTTTCTATTGGTATGAATAACCTGGTAAAGAAATGGAATATGGAATGAGTTGTTTTCTCAGGTTTTAAGTCTCATTTCTAGTTCCTACTAGATGTGAAAATTGAATGTTCTTCCATTCTTTATGTTATCAACCTTTGCAATTGTAAGGAGCAGATTTTCTTGATTTTAGCTGGCATTATAAGATATATTTAACTTTGAATTTACATCGTAAGATCATTATTTTCCTTTTACTAAGGGTTGTTGATACATTTTGTGAAATACAGTGAACTGTTAAATGGAACTCAACTGTCTGAAACCCACAATCAATAAGAATTTTATCTGCATTTGGTCATTAGGAGAAATAAAATATGAATTTACAAGAGATTATAAGCAAAAATACTACCTGTGTTGTAGTCTAAGGACAATTCATATTCAACCCAAACCCCAACAGCTTCTATTAACCTTGAGAAGAATTGATGTCCAGGAATGCTGGCCTTTAGCCATTATAATATCTCTAGTAATGAAAGAAAGATTTAGTTAGGTTTACTGTATGTTTTTTTATTAAGACCAAAAGCAAAAAAAAAAAAGGGGGGGGGACATGTATTGAAAAGATTTCTACCAAAGTGTGGTTTCTAGTAACCATGACTTTTAAAAAGGATCACCCAGGACTTTCCTGGTGGCGCAGTGGTTAAGAATCCGCCTGCCAATGCAGGGGACATGGGTTTGAGCCCTGGTCCGGGAAGATCCTACATGCTGTGGAGCAACTAAGCCCGTGCTCCACAACTACTGAGCCTGTGCTCTAGAGCCCGCGAGCCACGACTACTGAGCCCGTGTGCCGCAACTACTGAAGCCCCCGGACCTGGAGCCCGTGCTCCGCAACAAGACAAGCCACCGCAGTGAGAAGCTCGCGCACCGCAACAAAGAATAGCCCCTGCTCGCCACAACTAGAGAAAGCCCATGCACAGCAACGAAGACCCAATGCAGCCAAAAATAAGTAAGTAAATAAATAAATAAATAAACAAATAAATAGTAAAAAAATAAAAAGGATCACCCAGTTTTGTTTTGTTTTGTTTTGCAGTACACGGGCCTCTCACTGTTGTGGTCTCTTCCGTTGTGGAGCACAGGCTCCAGACGCGCAAGCTCAGCGGCCATGGCTCACGGGCCTAGCCGCTCCATGGCATGTGGGATCTTCCTGGACTGGGGCACGAACCCGTGTCCCCTGCATTGGCAGGCGGGCTCTCAACCACTGTGCCACCAGGGAAGCCCTCACCCAGTGTTTTTATTAATTGAATCTATTTTATATGAGCTATAGATTTTGGACAAAAGCATTTTTTTTTTTTTTTTTGTGGTATGCGGGCCTCTCACTGTTGTGGCCTTTCCCGTTGCGGAGCACAGGCTCCAGACGCACAGGCTCAGCGGCCATGGCTCACGGGCCCAGCCGCTCCGTGGCATGTGGGATCTTCCCGGACCGGGGCACGAACCCGTGTCCCCTGCATCGGCAGGCGGATTCTCAACCACTGCGCCACCAGGGAAGCCCCGACAATAGCATGTTTTATCTTTTCATAAAACTGATGAAGAAAAGCTATTCTCATGCAACCATTTTTTATGTTCACAGTTTAATGCCAGATTATTCTCCTCTTCTCCCTTAAAGAAAATTTCAGCCAACCTCTTTTTAGGTACTGTGATGGCTGGACCTTTGTTTAATTTACCATGTATACAGATCATGTTTGTTTGATTGATTATGAAAGAGAAATCCACTCATTTTCTAAATCTTACCCGTTGATAGAAATTGCTGTGCAATTGATTCAGCTGTAATAATATGAATGTATTTTAAATTCTACCAAAGTGAGAAAAGCAGTTATTGTAAAGGCATGGCCTTAGTTATTTGGTGACATTTTTGAGATATTACATATTTCTTCCTAAATTATGCTTGTACAGCTAGCCTTATGCAGGCAAGCCACTATGCTTGCAATTCTGTTAGCTGCCACTAGGTCGTGCCTGCTTGTAAATTGTAACTATCTGGGCTTCCCACGTGTGAATAACAGTGAGAATAGGTTTATAGTACACAAGTGAATCACATTTTTTTCAATGAAAATTAATTATTAAAATGGTCAATATAAATATTCCATGAGTTACCTATTATAGACAGGTTGATACACCATTTTTAGTAATATTTAAGGAAAATGAAAGTGCATGACTATGAGTACCTTTCTCCCATCAAACTTTGTTATTAATAACCTCATATGCTTTCTTTGTTTTTTTTCCTTTAGGGAGAATTTTTCTCTTCCTTTTAACTTTGTGTTAAAGAAGAAACTTTAGGAGAAGCTTTAGGCTATATGCCTTTATACAGCTTCCCATAGGCTTCCTGCTTATAGCTTTCTCTTCTACTGCCCTAGTTAATTGCTTTGCTGCTAGTTCTAGTTGCCCTAAATGATGAAGGTCTGATTTCTTTAGGTCTCAGGTAAAGTATTATTTCTTGGCACTTTTTATATAGGAAAGAACCATGTCATATATTCAGTACAGTCTCACTAGGTTTAGCCCCTTTTTAGCCAGCAGTCATAAGATTCTATCCCTTACCCCAACAACACACACACACACACACACAGAGCCCGAGTGTGTGCACGCTTCCCTCCCTTCATGCATTGGTTTCCAGCAGTATAATATACACATGTAGATAAGTGGCTGTAACTTCTTTTAGTCTCTGAAAAATCCCGTGGTGGTCTCTCTTCCACCAGCTAGCTGCCAGCCACTGTCACTAATTCTAACTCCTGCTTTCCTTTGGACTTTGATGCTTAGATTGTTTCAAAAGCTAATTTGCATCAAATAGTAAATATCATCCATTAACTTCCCTAGCAAGTTCCTGGCAGTTTTATAGTCTGCTTTGTAAAAAGACGCCATTACTCTATTTCTTCTGAACCTTTGAAAGCATTTATTTCAACTTCCCTTTCAATAAATAGAATGGTTTTAAGTAGAGACATAGTGGCTTCAGTTCTTATGATCACATGTGTTCTCATGCTGTGAAAATTAAGAGTTTAAATATGAAGAGAAAGAATAGAGAGAGAGAGAATGATACTGTTGGAGGAAGGGAAGAAGGGAGGAGAGAGACACAGAGAGAGAGAGAGAGAGAGAGACAGACAGACAGAGAAACAGAGAAAGAAAGAAAGAAAGAGGTATTAAAACTTCTCCAAGATGTAGAACAAAGTATTCAATTTTGGCTGTTAGAACTGAGCTCCTGTGCTGGCTGTGTCACTAATTTTCTTGTAACTGACCAAGTGATTTCTCATTTATAGTCTTGTTATCTTGTCTGGAAAATGAAGGAATTGGTCTGTAGATCATCATTGCCCACATTGTGAGTCTGTGACTCAGGCTCATATTAAAGCAAAAATGTGGGGAATGTATCTTAGCTTCAGGTCTGCTTGAGTTCATGACTAAACAACTCAACTACCAATAAAAAGCACAGATTTTTATGCATAATAAAAATGTATAGGTTCACTCTCCTTTCCTTTCCTGCATTGCCTGGACCTGCTGCTATCAAGGCAGTGCTTCACATTTGGGAGACGTTGGTAGATATAACACTTTCATATTCACACTAAAGGAAAACAGGAACCCTGGGGTGCTTATTTCTTTCATTCACATAGACACAGTCATTCTGATACACAAGAAATATTACCTTTGGATAAGAGAGAGTATTCTAAGAGAGCACAGCTTGTCTCTGTATTTCTAGGAGTTTGTGGTTTGAAAGCAAGGGACATTCAGAACTTAGTCGTATGCTACCTTTAATAATTTGGAGAGGTGAGGTTGTCTCCTCAAATAGATTATAAACTCCTTGAGGGAAGAGAATCTATCTTATATGCATTTTTTGTCGCTCAAAGACCAAATGCAGTGGTATGCACATAGCCTACAAGTTAGCAGTGCACTTCTTCTCTCTGATAAAAAGTTACTGACTCATGGCATCTTAGCCTCGTATGGTGATTTTGATGTTTCTTTTTTTTTTTTTTTTTTTTTTATTTATTTATTTTTTTTAACATCTTTATTGGAGTATAATTGTTTTACAATAGTGTGTTAGTTTTCCCTCTACAACAAACTAAATCAGTTATACATACACACATGCTCCCACATCTCCTCCCTCTTGCAGATTTTGATGTTTCTAGTCCAACTTCCCATGCAGTGTGATAGAAACCCAGTGCAGAGGAGCGCACCACCTAGTGAAGCAGGTCAATGCACTGTTGGACAGCTCAAGCTCTGAGCTGGTCCTTCACTGTGTTGAGCTAACATGTGTCTCTCTCTATACTCTATATTTTTACCCCTAGATCCTTCTGGAGAAATAGAAAACAAGTCAACTGCTTGCCTTTATATTGTTCATCTCCAAAGTTCCTCATTTCCTAAGTATTTATATAAGGAACTTGATGGCTTCAGAGTAAATACATAGCAAAACATTAAAAAAATTTTTTTTAGTCATTGTAGTCATGGGATGAGGTTTGTGAGATTCCTATTTCCATATTGAACAAAATGAATTCTGATGATTTATTTCAGAAGCACTTTTTAGTGCCAAGCACTCTTCAGAGTGCTTTATAAATATTAACACACTTTAATCTACAATCCAACCCTGTGAGATTGATATTGTCATTGACACCATTTTATGGATGAGGAAACTGAAGTACAGATGATTTAGATAACTTGCCCAAGGTCTTTCAACAAGGGCTGCTTGTTCCAAAATTGTATTCTCAACCACTATGCAATGATGGGATATCTTTTAGGGTTTTTTAAAATTTATTTTTTAAGCTGGGTCATTTAATTTTTTTCTCTTTTTCATTCTCATAAATTAGTACTTAGCTGTTGAAAGTTTCCAATTTTTCATGAGACTTATTTAAAATTAAGTTTCCTTTTTAAAGTTCTGGAAAAGGTACTGCTTAAAGATCTTTCATTTATTGTTTGTTTTTGCCACCTTGAAGCACTATACCTTTATTTTGATTATATAAAACTTCTTCCGATTTAGTTAACTGATGTTGCTAATATCTGGGAAAGTTCTACTCCAGTCTCTAAGGATGCTGTTACATCAGCTCTGTTTTCTGTCCCTAGGGAAGCTCTACTTTTTTTTCCATCGAGATCCTTTGCACTCTCCTACACTGAATTTATTTAAATGTTTGCTTTGGCTCAAGCCTAAAACATCAAATAAATACCATAATTTGCTCATTTATATATTTTTCACTTTCTTTCAATTCCTAACAACTGCCTTACCATGTCTAAAACCAGTTCTATGTCATTAACCTGGATCTTGGATTTATGGAGTGCCTGCCTCACACCAGGGATTTTCACATCTGTCATATGATTTAATCCTGCAAGGAAACTGAGATGCTGAGGTTAAATATCTTGACCAAGGGTCAAATCCAGGTCTTTGTGATTCTAAAGCTCATTCTATACAGTACAGAACAACTAGCCTTTCCTCACTTTCCTGGGCCTTAGTTTTCTCATCTGTGCAATGAAAACAAATGGATTGAGAGCTTATTAAGCGTCAGGTACCAGGCTAGGTCCTGTGCAAAAGTGGTTCGCAGAAATAGCTACACAACTATGACATAATAGGCTCGTGGCGGAGAGTTCTGTTTGAGCACCTGGTGATGACTTCTTCTTGGTAGAGGTGAGAAGCTGCCCCTAGAGGAAAAAGTGAGATTTCTCCCTTTCTCAAGAAGCACATTCTATAATTCTATTCTACCATAAAATAGATACATTGAAAAAAAATCATGTTGTACTCTTCTTTCTATAAACAGGTTTATTAAGTGTGTGGCATCACAGTTATAGTTTGCTAGATTACTAAAGTCCATGAGAAGAGGAACCATGTCCAGTGCCTTGTATATAGTGCTTAATACATATTTGGAGGATGAATGAAGGAAAAAAGACATTTTTGTAAATATATGGACTCTTACCTACACACGACTGACAATTCAAAGAGTTTTTAATGAGTAACTACTATCTTATGCCTACTGCAACCTCTATTATTTATATAATTTTCAACTCAGCTAACACTTATTGAGAACCTAGTTGTGCTAGGTACTGTGCTAGGGAAGGTAACAGTGAACGTACCTATAGTTCTAGCAATGTTTAATTCAAATTAGCATTGTTCTTGAATGCAGTTGTAGAATGTAAAACAGTTTTAATAGAATGGTGGAGATGGAAGCCATCTTGTAGTGAGTTCAGGAGAGTGATTGAGAGTGAGGAAGGAGGAGGAATCAGTTGGAAGATATTCCAGTAATGAAGGCTTAGGAAGCCTTCCTTGAGAGAGAGGTAGAGCTGAACTGTAGAAAAGTTGCATGGATATTTCTGGGAGAGACAGAATTGCAGCTCAAGAGTTAACGAGAAGGGCTTCCCTGGTGACACAGGGGTCAAGAATCCGCCTGGTTTGAGCCTTAGTCTGGGAGGATCCCACATGCTGCGGAACAACTAATCCCGTGCCCCACAACTACTGAGACCGCACTCTAGAGCCCGCAAGCCACAACTACTGAGCCCACGTGCCACAACTACTGAAGCCCACACACCTAGAGCCCATGCTCTGCAACAAGAGAAGCCACCGCAATGAGAAGCCTGCACGCCGCAACAAAGAATAGCCCCCACTCGCTGCAACTAGAGAAAGCCTGTGCCCAGCAGCGAAGACCCAATGCAGCCAAAAATAAATAAATAAATTTATTTTTTTTTAAAAAAGAGAGATAATGGGAAGATTCCTGAGAAACTTGGTCACACGTGGAGTGAATGAGTTCCTGAGGGTATTATGGTTTGATCTATTCATCAGTAACCTTGTGGGCCTAAACATAAGGTTTTTTTAAATGAAAGTTATATAACATCAGGATTCCTGAAATCATGTCACCTATCGACTAAGATTATCTTTTTCAAATTTGTTTGAAATTTTGAAAATAAAATGCAAACACGAGGAGCTGTGACTTACCTGTATTTATACCCTTGACATCTAGTTATGTGGCCCCGGAGTTAGTCCTTAATAAATGTTTGAAGAATGTATTTATGAAGTAGAAATTATGGAGAACTATTATCAATATGTATTCAATAACTGGATATGAGCCATCTACCTGAATGGTTTAGAGTCCTTCATTTACTTGCCTGAAGGTAATGAGCTAGATTTGATCTTTCAGGATTACTTGCAGCTCTAGCGTTCTTAAAGTCTTTATCCTTTGATGAACGAGTCTTGTTTGACTTTTGACAAACCTGATAACCCAGGCTGTATTGTTTCAGTGATTACTAATGTGAAAGTTGTTTTGTTCCTTGAGGCTTGAATGGTTTTAGTGGAACAAGTACATGTGATTGATGATATCATCCGTATTTGGACCCTGGGAATTTAAGTTCAGTTTTATGTCAGTGTGAGTTGAATAAGTTTCTATTATGCTGAGAACTTTATGATCTTTTGTGAGATATACTGTTATTTAAGATAGAATCAAGGCATTTTGGTTTCCTTTGCTGATATATTGAATTATATGGCAGTCCAATTTAATCATTTAGTCATTCAGTACTTGGTGATATAGATGATATCATGTTAACCTAATTTCCTCATCATTCCTATAAGGTATACTCACATGATTTTAAATTGATGAACACAACATGGTAACTACAATATAGAATTTTATCAGTTTTAATGGGATTCCATTCACCTGAGGATAAATGTAAATGCTCTCTTTAATCCAATATTTAAGCCATTACTCCTTCTCCTTCTCCTCCTCCTTTTTTGCTTGGCCATTTAAAAATTAGTTGATTTTTTGAATGATTCTTATCTATAGGTGTTTTCTTATTTTTCATATATGTTGGTGCTTACCTTAGTGTACAGACTTCCTTGCTGGTTTGATTTCAGCATTTTCCTTGAGTTTTAGTTTCAAATCCTGCTTTCTTTTCAGGCTCTTACTCAGATCATGTCGTGAAATCCTCGTGTGGAGAAATCGTTTTTATTTTGTCTTCTCCTTTTGATTTGTATACTCCAGGTTTTGATATAACAAGCTTACAAATTAGCAACAGAGAGAGTTTTAATAGGTGCTGGCTACTTTGCTGTAGTATTATAGCTTCACGGTTTTTTCATAATTTCTCAATCTTGGTTCAAAGTTTTCACTTTGATTTGGATAACCATTTTTTTTGTAGAGAGTTTTATTATTGGGGGAGGGATTTAGCATGCCCAAAGGCTTTTATGCTTCCCTTCTGCCAGCTGGATGCCAGATTTCTGGACCACATGTTCTTTTGAATGGGTGATTTTAAACCCAATGTGTCAAGCATTTTCTAACTTATTTGCCAGACATGCATGAAAAGATATATTCAAAAAATTATAAGCAATTCAGGATCCTCTGGCTTCCATGGATAGGAAGTAATGAGCTTTCATATTGTAATTACAGGAAGCTGGGAAGAAAATTGAGAAACTGGAGATTTTTAAATTAGTGCCCATAGCTCTATTATTATTGACATCTGAGAACTTTAAAGATTGAAAAACTCAATACCACTATTTGGTGACAAGTCTGGAACTGAGATTTGTGACAGATTTTGTTTTGAAGTTAGACTTTAATGTTGCTCCTTAATATTATCTACTTCATAGAGTATTGGGATGATTGAATGAGATAATGAATATAAAACTCCTAACACAGTGTTTGGCACAGAATACGAGCTACATAAATGTTAAGTATTATTAACCTCTAGAAATACCAGTTGTTTAATAACGAAGATACCACTTTAGAATACATCATTAAATCTGCTCAGCAAAGCAAAGTTATCCTTCTTATTGTGTTTTAGTGGTTATTTTGTGAACCCTAAACTCACTTTTGGAATTTATACTCAATAAAATTCCCAGTGTCTCAGTTGGTCCGAAATTGATATAGAGAATATTCTTAATGGAATAGTTGGTATGTATGTGTATCCTGACCACAGAGGATAGCAGGAGAAATGGACTCTCATAGGTAGAAAAAGGAAAACAGAAGCCAAAACCAAACATTTGGTTAGCAGGAGAGATATGCCAGATCATACTGTTTTGGCTAGCAACAGACTGTGGCCAGGAGGGTCAGTCAGATGGTTATAAGCAGGTAAACTGAGTCTGATTCTAAAAGGTTTTAGAAATTAAAGAAGACCAGGTAGACCATCATAGAAAAGTAGAGTCTAAAGTTTGTCTACAGTAGAGAGGCAGTTGGGACAAAACCATGTGTGTAAAGAAGGTGGTGTTCTCTGAAACTGTAAGAGGATGTCAAGGCAGTTGCACTGAAATTAATGGAAGACACAGACTCACAAGGGTCAATAAATCCTTATAATATCAGTGGCAAGGGACTGCCTTTCCCCAGGGATTCAAAACTTCAGAGAGTGCCCTTCTGGTTTTCAGCAATGTGAAATTCATCCATAGCCGGGAAATAAGCTCAAACATGGATATGTGTTGTCAGTGAAAGAAACTAAATGAATCAGGACAGTTGGGTTAAACTTTGGGAATCTGCCCACCCATTCTGACTGCAGATGGACAAGATATCAGATATGATGAAATCGGACCATGCGCTCTTCATGTGTACACTAACAGTTTCAGGCATTTTAGCCAAGTAGATGAACCTTTCTGGGCCACTGTTCAAGGTTGAAGTAATCAATGGGTTACTTTGCTCCTCGCTGGCTTTGATAATTCTTTTTATTTTATGTATTTATTTTATGTATTTATTTTTGGCTGCATTGGGTCTTTGTTGCTGCGCACGGGCTTTCTCTAGTTTTGGCGAGCAGGGGCTACTCTTCGTTGCAGTGCATGGGCTTCTCATTGCAGTGGCTTCTCTTGTTGTGGAGCACGGGCTCTAGGAGCACTGGCTTCAGGAGTTGTGGCTCGCGGGCTCTAGAGCTCAGGCTCAGTAGTTGTGGCGCACGGGCTTAGTTGCTCCACGGCATGCGGGATCTTCCCAGACCAGAGATCGAACCCGTGTCCCCTGCATTGGCAGGCAGATTCTTAACCACTGCACCACCAGGGAAGCCCTGGCTTTGATAATTCTGCTGTGACCACATTTACAGTTATTTGGGGGTATTTTCATATTTGATGTGGGGTTGATTTTTCTATACCTTCCTTTTTAAAATCTGAAATCTGGATTTAAATTATACACCTTACAGAAGTAGGAACATAAGTAATTTCCCCATTTATTGAGGCAAACCAGAGTTGAAATTGATAGATTTCACAGAATTGTTCTTATAGAAGATGAGTATTACATTTCAGGGTTTAGGTGTTGCTTTCCATTTTCATGGTACAATTAAAGCAATCTTCTTCCTGCCTCCCCTCTGCTTTGGGGGTTTTGTAATCTTTGCTTTGAGACTTGTTGAGATTGACTGAACGATAGAAGAGAACTATGCTATCTGGGCCAGGAAGACAACTTTATAATGACAGTATTATAGTTACACACCTTTCTTTAGTGTTAACAAGGGCATTGACTACTTGTCCAAAATTCAGTTAAAAGATGTTAAAAAGACAGCCTATTTTACATTTTCTCTAAATTTTTCTATAAAGAAACACCCATAATTTCCAATCCAGTATAAATCAATCTGAAATATCAAGAGAAAAATGGAATTCTTATTTTAGAGGCTGTTAAGGATACTCTCAGGCCAGTGTGAAGTTTGGGAAATGTAGAACTTAAGATTCTGACCTGTCTGTGCTCCAAACTCTTCACTCCTAATTCTTTTTTTAAAATTCAATTTATTTAAACAAACAAAAATATTCACCCATTTCTCCCACTCCCATCCCCCACGTCTGGCAGCCACCAATCTTTTCTCTATATGTATGAACACTTGGATTTTGTGTGTGTGTGTGTGTGTGTGTGTGTGTGTGTGTATTTTTTTCCCACATGTAAGAGAAACCATATGGTATTTGTCTTTCTCTGTCTGACTTATTTCACTTACCATAAAGCCCTCAAGGTCCATCCATGTTGTCACAAATGGGAAGATTTCATTCATTTTTATGGCTGATAATATTCCATTATATATACATATATCACAATTTCTTTATCCATTCATCCATCCATGGACACTTGGGTTGTTTCCGTACCTTGGCTACTGTAAATAATGCTGCAGTGAACACGGAGGTGCATATATCTTTTCAAATTAGTGTTTTCGTTTTCTTTGAATAAATACCCAGAAGTGAGATTGCTGTATCATATGGTAGTTCTATTTTTAATTTTTTGAAGAACCTCCATACTTGTTTTCATGGTGTCTGTACCAATTTACATTCCCACCAACAGTGCACTAGGATTCCCTTTTCTCCACATCCTCACCAGCATTTGTTATTTCTAGTCTTTTTGATAATAGCCGTTCTGACTGGTGTGAGGTGGTATCTCATTGTGGTTTCTCTGATGGTTAATGTTGTAGAGCATCTTTTCATGTATCTGTTGGCCATCTGTATATCCTCTTTGGAAAAATGTCTATTCAGATCTGTACATTTAAAAATCAGATTATTTGGGGTTTTTTTGCTATTGAATTGTATGAGTTCTTTATATATTTTGGATATTAGCCCTTTATCAGATATATGCTTTGCAAATATTTCCTCCCATTCAGTAGGTTGCCTTTTTATTCCATTGGTTGTTTCATTTGCTGTACAGAAGCTTTTTATTTCGATGTATTGCTGTGCAGAAGCTTTTTATTTCGATGTAGTCCTACTTGTTTATTTTTGCTTTTGTTGTGTTCATTTTTGGTGTCAGATTCAAAAAAATCATTGCCAGGACTTATGGCAAGGGGCTTATTACCACCTATGTTTTCTTCTAGGAGTTTTATGGTTTCAGGTCTTATACTCAAATCTTTAATCCATTTTGAGTTAATTTTTGCGTGTGGTGTAAGATAGTGGTTTAGTTTTGTTATTTTGCGTGTGGCTGTCCAATTTTCCCAACACTGTTTATCGAAGACACTATCCTTTCCTCACTGTACGTTCTTGGCTTCTTTAGTCATAAATTAACTGACCATATATGAGTGGGTTTATTGATGGGCTGTCTATTCTGTTCCATTGATCTATGTATCTGTTTTTATGCCAATACCATTAATTACTATAGCTTTGTAATATAGTTTGAAATGAAGGACCGTGGTGTGGTGCCTCCAGCTTTGTTCTTTCTCAAGATTGCTTTGGCTATTTGGGGTCTTTTATGGTTCCATATAAATTTTAGGACTTTTTCTATTTTTGTAAAAAATCTCATTGGAAGCTTGGTAGGGATTGTATTGAACCTGTATATTGCTTTGGCTAGTATGGACGTTTTAACAATATTAATTCTTTCAATCCATGTGCACAGAATATCTTTTTATTTATTTCTGTCTTCTTCAATTTCTTTCATTAATGTCTTATAGTTTTCAATATATAGGTCTTTTACCTCCTTGGTTAAATTTATTCCTAGGTATTTTATTCATTTTGATGCAATGGTAAATAGGATTGTTTTCTTTTTTAAAAAAAACATCTTTATTGGAGTATAATTGCTTTGCCATGGTGTGTTAGTTTTTGCTTTATAACAAAGTGAATCAGTTATACATATATATATGTCCCCATATCTCTTCCCTCTTGCATCTCCCTCCCTATCCCACCCCTCTAGGTGGTCACAGAGCACGCAGCTGATCTCCATGTGCTATGCGGCTGCTTCCCACTAGCTATCTATCTTACGTTTGGAAGTGTATGTATGTCCATGCCGCTCTCTCACTTTGTCCCAGCTCACCCTTCCCCCTCCCCATATCCTCAAGTCCATTCTCTAGTAGGTCTGCATCTTTATTCCCGTCTTGCCCCTAGGTTCTTCTGACCATTTTTTTTTTTTTAGATTCCATGTATATGTGTTAGCATAAGGTATTTGTTTTCCTCTTTCTGACTTATTTCACTCTGTGTGACAGTCTCTAGGTCCATCCACCTCAGTACAAATAACTCAGTTCTGTTCCTTTTTACGGCCGAGTAATATTCCATTGTATATATGTGCCACATCTTCTTTATCCATTCATCTGTTGATGGACACTTAGGTTGCTTCCATGTCCTGGCTATTGTAAATAGAGCTGAAATGAACATTTTGGTACATGACTCTTTTTGAATTATGGTTTTCTCAGGGTACATGCCCAGTAGTGGGATTGCTGGGTCATATGGCGGTTCTATTTTTAGTTTTTTAAGGAACGTCCATACTGTTCTCCATAGTGGCTGTATCAGTTTATATTCCCACCAACAGTGCAAGAGGGTTCCGTTTTCTCCACACCCTCTCCAGCATTTATTGTTTGTAAATGTTTTGATGATGGCCATTCTGACCTGTGTGAGATGATATCTCATTGTAGTTTTGATTTGCATTTCTCTAATGATGAATGATGTTGAGCATTCTTTCATGTGTTTGTTGGCAATCTGTATATCTTCTTTGGAGAAATGTCTGTTTAGGTCTTCTGCCCAGTTTTGGATTGGGTTGTTTGTTTTTTTGATATTGAGCTGCATGAGTTGCTTGTATATTTTGGAGATTAATCCTTTTTCAGTTGCTTCATTTGCAAATATTTTCTCCCATTCTGAGGGTTGTCTTTTGGTCTTATTTATGGTTTCCTTTGCTGTGCAAAAGATTTTAAGTCTCATTAGGTCCCATTTGTTTATTTTTGTTTTTATTTCCATTTCTCTAGGAGGTGGGTCACAAAGGATCTTGCTGTGATTTATGTCATAGAGTGTTCTGCCTAAGTTTTCCTCTAAGAGTTTGATGGTGTCTGGCCTTACATTTAGGTCTTTAATCCATTTTTAGTTTGTTTTTGTGTATGGCGTTAGGAAGTATTCTAATTTCATTCTTTTACATGTAGCTGTCCAGTTATCCCAGCACCACTTATTGAAGAGGCTGTCTTTTCTCCACTGTATATTCTTGCCTCCTTATCAAAGATAAGGTGACCATATCTGCATGGGTTTGTCTCTGGGCTTTCTATCCTGTTCCATTGATCTATAATTCTGTTTTTGTGCCAGTACCATACGGTCTTGATTACTGTAGCTTTGTAGTATAGTCTGAAGTCAGGGAGCCTGATTCCTCCAGCTCCGTTTTTCTTTCTCAAGATTGCTTTGGCTATTCGGGGTCTTTTGTGTTTCCATACAAATTGTGAAAATTTTTGTTCTAGTTTTATGAAAAATGCCAGTGGTAGTTTGATAAGGATTGCATTGAATCTGTAGCTTGCTTTGGGTAGTAGAATCATTTTTACAATGTTGATTCTTCCAATCCAAGAACATGGTATATCTCTCCATCTATTTGTATCATCTTTAATTTCTTTCATCAGTGTCTTATAATTTTCTGCATACAGGTCTTTTGTCTCCTTAGGTAGGTTTATTCCTAGGTATTTTATTCTTTTTGTTGCAATGGTAAATGGGAGTGCTTTCTTAATGTCACTTTCAGATTTTTCATCATTAGTGTATAGAAACACAGCAGACTTGTGTATTGATTCTGTATCCTGCAACTCTACTGAATTCACTTATTTGTTTTAGGAGTTTTCTGATGGAATCTTTAGAGTTTTCTATATGTAATATCATGTCATCTGCAAATAGTGACAGTTTTACTTCTTCCCATCCAATTTGGATTTCTTTTATTTTGTTTTCTTGCATAATTGCTCTGGGTTGGATTCCCAATACTATGTTGAATAAAAGTTTCTGAAAATGGGCATCCTTGTCTGGCTGCTGATATTAGCAGAAAAGCTTTAAGCTTTCAACCATTGAGTAAGATGTTAGCTGTGGGCTTGCTATATATGGCCTTTACTGTGTTCCTCTCTACCCACTTTGTTGAGAGTTTTTATCATAAGTGGGTGTTGAATTTTGTCAAATGCTTTTTCTGCATTTGTTGAGATGATCTTATGATTTTTATCCTTCATTTTGTTAATGTTGTGTACCACATTGACTGATTTGCAGATGCTGAACCATCTTTCCATCCCTGAAGTAAATCCCACTTGATCTTGGAGTATGAACCTTTTAATATATTGTTGAATTCAGTTTCCTCATATTTTGTTGAGAATTTTTGTATCTATGTTCATCAGCGAAATTGGCCTGTAATTTTCTTTCCTTGTGGCATTTTAAAATTTATTTATTTATTTCATTTTTGGTTGCGTTGGGTCTGTGTTGCTGCGTGTGGGCTTTCTCTAGTTGCGGTGAGCAGGGGCTACTCTGTTGCGGTGTGCGGGCTTCTCATTGTGGTGGCTTCTCTTGTTGCGGAGCACGGGCTCTAGGTGCACAGGCTTCAGTAGTTGTGGCACATGGGCTCTAGAGCACAGGTCTTCAGTAGTTTTGGTGCACGGGCTTAGTTGCTCCACGACATGTGGGATCTTCCTGGACCAGGTCTCGAACCCATGTCCCCTGCACTGACAGGCGGATTCTTAACCACTGCGCCACCAGGAAAGTCCTGTTGTGGCATTTTTGACTGGTTCTGATATCAGGGTAGTGCAGGCCTTGTAAAATGAGTTTGGAAGAGTTCCATTCTCTTCTATTTTTTTGGAAGAGTTTGAGAAAGATTGATATTAATTCTTTGAATGTTTGGTAGAACTCACTAGTGAAGCCATCTGGTCCTGGACTTTTGTTTGTTGGGAGGCTTTTGATTACTGATTTGATCACCTTATTTGTTATTGGTCTGTTCTGGTTTTCTATTTCACCATGATTTGGACTTAGTAGGTAGTATGTTTCTAGGAATTTATCCAGTATTTCTAGACTGTCCAATTTGTTAGCATATAATTCCTCATAGTAGTCTCATAATCCTTTGTATTTCTGTGACATCAGTTGTAATATCTACTCTTTTATTTCTGAGTTTGAGTCCTCTCCCTTTTTTTCTTGATTAATAATTATTTACTAAAGTACCCAGCTTTCCAATTAACTCTAGGCAGTTAGCTTACAGATATAAGTCACAGTCTTGTATAATATGAATGTGAAATAATGCCTCTGTCAACAGTAACTTCAGACATAGAGGATAGAACTCTTGTGTATCCTTGCTTAAGAAATTTACTTTCCCAGAAAACTCCCTTCAAGTCTTACTCGAGCTTTTGGCATTGATGTATTAAATTACTTGGTCCGTGAAATCAGGGTACCTTTGGTCCTCTCCCAACTTTTTTAGCCATAAAGCTTTTTTCCTCTATCCTTTTACTAGTCTTATAAGTGCTCCTAATAAGGATTGGAGGCTTTGTACTGAGATTGAGAATCTGAATTTATTGGGCATAATACCAGTGATGAAGTCAGGTAAGGAAGCCCTCACTGGATGCTTACTACATACAGTGATGAATCCCTTTACATGATCAAATCACTTAGATGCTATTTCAGTTTACCTCTCTGACAAATAGTCATACTTATGTGACTCACAAGTTCGACTAGTGAGTTACTTGAGCTGTTCATAAGTATTTAAAGGATAAATAAACATTTTGTGATAGCTTCTGATGATTGTTTTCCTCTGTGTGTGTGTGTGTGTGTGTGTGTGTGTGTGTGTTGGTGAATAGTGAATGTTCAACCAAATCTTATCAGTGAGTAAATTGGCCCTGAAAATTGAATTGAGTTCAATTCAGTATGTACTTTGGGAGGAGCATGAACACTTTCCAGCCACTGGGGTGCTGGTTAAAGTCCTGTAGCAGGAATTTACAGGATGCCATTACAGCCAAAAAGTTGCTATCTGAATTTAACTCCTGGCATGAGCTTGTTCTGTAGCTAAATCTAACTGAAAAAAAGAAATTCTTGCTGAAATTTCAACTACATTTTTAAAAGGAATTTACCTTGCAGAGAGTAAGACTGAAAAACATTTGAGTCACTTTGTAAAATAGGAATACAGTTGTGTCCTTAATGATGGGGGTCATTGATAAATGTGTAATTACCAAAATGAAAGCAAGAAGCTGCACTTTTCAGTTTGTTTTTTACCCACTTTTCATGGCAGCCTGACTTGAATCACTGCCTGTCCTGTCCTCACAGAGCCTGTGAACTAGAGAAACACTCTGACGTCCACCCACTTCTCTCTTATCTTTTGTTCTTCCAGAGTATGTCAGATGCGTAAACTTTGCTCTGATTGTGTGTTGTGGGCTCCTTAAATAAAACAATTTTGCAAGGGCAGATCATTGTTACCATACTGCATTTATGGCCACTGAGTTTCTACTCTGCTTAAAATCTTTGAGAGCAGCTCCTATTTCTATAATAAACATTACAGTCCTTGAGCCATTTTCAAGGATCTTCAGAAACAACCCACACATGATTTCCCTTCCACAGTATGAAACTGCCATCCTAGCCCGCCCATGTCTGCTCACCATCCTACAAATACCTGATACCTAATCTTCTCATCTCATCCTCATTCGTGCTGTTCCTCTTTCCAGGAAGTCTCTGCCTCTCCACCCTCATCTAGGTCCTTCTCATTCTTTAAGGCCCAGCTCCACTTTCTCCTCTTGGAAAGCTCCTTTGACAACTTCAGGCCTGAGTGACATCCTCTTCTCAGAACTTTCATCACATTTGTTGTTAATGTTACTGAATTTTGCTCTTATTAAGTCTACATTGTTTGCTTTTATTTCATATTATGTTGTTCTTGTCTCCCCAACTCAAAAGAGGTTTCTTGAGTACACAGGCAGTGTTTTAAACCTCACCTGGTTCCCCAGAAGCATGTGACACAAGTCTGTGCATATTGTTGGTGGACACAATAAATGTTTGTTGATTAACTGACACTTTCCCACATGAACATTATTTATTTATTTATTTATTTATTGAGATACAGTTGATTTACGATATTATAAAAGTTTCAGGTATACAACAAGTGATTCACAATTTTTAAAAGATTATACTCGGTTTATAGGTATTATAAAATATTGGCTATATTCCCTGTGCTGTACAATATATCCTTGTAGCTTATTTTATACATAATAGTTTGTACTTCTTAATCCCCTACCCTTATCTTGCCCCTCCCCGCTTTCCTCTCCCCACTGGCAACCACTAGTTTGTTCTATATATCTGTGAGTCTGTTTCTTTTTGATACATTCACTAGTGTGTTTTATTTTTTAAATTCCACATATAAGTGATAACATACAGTATTCATCTTTCTCTGACTTATTTCAGCAAGCATAATACCCTTTAAGTCCATCCATGTTGTTCCAAATGGCAACATTTCATTCTTTTTTATGGCTGAGTAGTATTCCATTGTATATTGTATACTATATCTTCTTTATCCATTCATCTGTTGATGGACACCTTGGTTGCTTCCATATCTTGGCTATTATAAATAATGCTCCTCTGAACATTGGGGTGCATGTATCTTTTCAAATTAGTGTTTTCATTTCTTGGGCTATATGCCCAGGAGTGGGATTGCTGGATCATATGGTAGTTCTATTTTTAGTTTTTTGTGGAACCTTCGTACTGTTTTCCACAGTGGCTGCACCAATTTACATTCCCATTAACAGTGTACAAGTGTTCCCTTTTCTCCACATCCTCACCAACATTTGTTATTCCACATGAACATTTTTAAAAACCTCATTTGCTTGAATTTTAGGGAATCATAATAGGTATTTGTTAAATGGATAAAATGAATGATGGATATGATTTTTTATTTATTTTCTCCACCCCCCCATCCCCATTCGTGGCCAACCAATTGAATGTATGATTCTCAGGACAAGGATTTAATCTTGTTCAACTTTGCATCCCCAGCATCTAGCTCAGTGCCTAGGCCATATTAGATGCCCAATAAATATTTGTTGAATGAATCTTCAGCAAAATCACCCTGCATATATTAAATGCAATGTCTTGTGACATTTTGTGTTTTTCTCATCTCAAATGCTTGAGCATTATAGGACTTAAATTGCCAAATATGTTAAGTTCCTACTGTCTTCAATTTTAAATCCAGTTTTTTGGTGATCTTTTAATGGCTCTGGGATTCCTGTCCCATGGACATAAGCAAGCAATTAACCGGTGTTGTTTGATAACAACTGTGTGCAGAATCCAAGTTTTAGGTTATTTTTATATTAAATTGGATTAGTTTAAAATATTTAAATGGCGTTTATTAGCAAGTTCTCATAATTTCACATATTATTTTAAAAGAGATATCTTTTTTTAAGAAAAAGATGAACTGCTCTGACTAACAAAACCAATCACATTTGTTGCTAAGAGCTATGTTTGAAAGAGACAGTGTAGCACCTGTTTTTTTTTCTTTTTATGACCATATATATGCACTGAGGTGGGTCTTTTAATTGCTTTATGAAACAGAATAACTTGATTACCTGCTTTTTGTAAAAGATATATTAAATTTGTTACCCTGGGAATATTGTGAAAAAAATTCAATGAAACTTAAAAGAAAAGCTTAATGAAAAAGTTCTGCACATAGGTGAAATGTCCTTATTTTCACACTTGTTTTTTTCAGAAATAAAACTCAGTTTTCTATAGGATGCTTGTGAAATCACGGCTTCCATCTTCAGTGCTGAGGACCTCTCATATGCCTTAAAGAACTGGATTGGTGGACCATTAAGCTAAACATGTGAGGGAAATAGAACTTGAAGCAAATTAGAAAACTTGAAAGCTTTTAAGCCTTGTCAGCCTGCCAATTCAAGCAGTGTGTAGCAGGCGTGTCATATATTCATAGAGCCAAAATAAATGGCCACAAGGAATTCCTTGTGGTAATACAGATGTAAGGAAAGCTTAAAATGGAAAGAAAGAAAACATTGTTTTAATTGTTTGTTCTGGAGGTCGATAAATACATTTAAATAAATGCCTCTTCAGATATTGCTTTAGGTGCCAAAGGTCATCTTTGTGATCTTCTGGACCAGGCACTGGCAATGTTTCTATGTTATGTGCTGGCTTGTGAAGGGAAGGCAAAAGAAAGGAGGAGATGAGGAAAGTGTAAGAAAAAGTGGGACAAAAGTAACTGCTGAGAGTGGCCTTGCAAGCCACTCTGGAACAAGGTACTATTTCCATTATATCAGTAGAAAATATTTATTTATCTTGTTTTACCATCAAGAACAATTCCATGAGAAAATGTGTGAATCCTTAAAAATATAGATAATCTACTTAATAATGAATCTAGTGTGTATGTAATTTTAAAGTATAAACTTTTTAAAAATTGAAGTATAGCTGATTTACAATGTTGTGTTAGTTTCTGGTGTACAGCAAGGTGATTTCAGATGTGTGTGTATATATATTCTTTTCCACTATAGCTTACTATAAGATATTAGATATAGTTCCCTATGCTATACAATAGGACCTTGTGTTTATCTGTTTTATATATAGTAGTTTGTATCTGCTAACCCCAAACTCCTAATTTCTCTCTCCCCCTCCCTTTCCCCTTTGGTAACCATAAGTTTGTTTTCTGTGTCTGTGAGCCTGGTTCTGTTTCGTAATAAGACGTTCATTTGTATCATATTTTAGATTCCACATATAAGTGATATCATATGATTTTGTCTTTCTCTGTCTGACATTTCACTTAATATGCTATTCCCTGGGTCCATCCATGTTGCTGCAAATGGGTATATTTCATTCTTTTTAATGGCTCAGTAGTATTCCATTATATATATATATATATACACACACACACACACACACACACACACACACCACATTTTCTTTGTCCAGTCATCACTTGATGGGCACTTGGATTGTTTCCATGTCTTGGCTATTGCAAATGGTGCTGCAATGAGACTGTCTTCTCGCCATTGTATATTCTTGCCTCCTTTGTCAAAAATTAATTGACTGTAGGTGTGTCGGTTTATTTCTGGGCTCTGTTCTGTTCCATTGATCCATATGTCTGTTTTTTGTGTCAGTATCATACTTTTTGATTACTGTAGCTTTATAGTATAGCCTAAAGTCAGGGAGAATGATGCCTCCTGCTTTGTTCTTTTTCCTCAGGATTGCTTTGGCAATTTAGGGTCTTTTATGGTTCCATATGAATTTTAGGATTATTTGTTCCAGTTCTGTGAAAAATGTCTTGGATATTTTGATAGGGATCACATTAAATCTGTAGATTCTATTCTTTGGGTAGTATGGTCATTTTAACAAGATTAATTCTTCCAGTCCAAGAGCATGGGATATCTTTCTATTTCTTTAAATCATCTTCAGTTCCCATTATCAATGTTTTATAGTTCTCAGCATATAAGTCTTTTAACTTCCTTGGTCAGGTTTATTCCTTAGTATTTTTTAATGTGATTTTTAAAAGGGATTTTTTTTGAAGTAAAAACGTTTTTTATTTTCCTTATGTTATATCTAATATAGAATTTTTATAAAGGAGCATTAATTACAATTCAAAAATAACTCAAGGAAAAATATGCACTTCGGGGATGTTTCTTGTTTCTTCCTGTGGCTCAAAGTGAAATCTCTTTCACCCCACTCCCAGTTCAGTTTCATCACACTGATTCTTGGGCAAAAACGTTCCAAAAATTAGCCTACTATCCAAAGATATAGAGAGAAGTCATTTGGTTATGTCATATTTTTACTCTAAATCCAAGATAAGATCTTGCTGTTACCAAAAGAGCAGGAATAGACCATTCTTTATGGAAACTGAGTGCTCTATATATCAAGAATCGCAGGTATTAACATTTCAATGTGAAAACTAGAATTATGAGAAAATACTCAACTTTACAGATCTGATAGATATGAAACTGACAGAGGTGGCCCAAGCTCAGCCAGCCTATAGGATGCTCAACTGACAAAATCCTTGCTTGAAAGCGTTAAGTTACCATTTAATCTTTGACCTTTTGAAGTAAGAATCCTGAGAAATGCTGTAATGCTCTAACTTCCAATGAGAAGATAGAGTCAGCAAAACTAAGTAAAACATGATCTCTACTTTTATGGAATTTACAGTCTGATAACGGAGAAAACTTAAGGGCCTATAATAAGAATGTGATCTGTGCCATAAGAAAGACACAGTATCATGACATGACTAAGAAGGTGGGCTCTGGTCGCAGACTGCTTGGGTTTGAACCATGGCTTGAGGGTAGCTACATGAAGTTGTGCAAGACTTAACCCTTCTCCACCTCTGTTTCCCCATCTGTAAAATGGGAACAGTAGTACTCTCTTCAAGAGGAATCCGGAGAGCAGTAAGACTTGGTGTGAGTAATTTCGGGGGTATTCAGTTTAGTGACTCGTTTCTATGCAATAGTGTTTGAATGTGTGTTTAAGAGTATTGTTAAGTTACAGGGCTTGGTGTACCATTCATGGGAGAATGAGAGACCTGTGTTAGAATCAGAATACCTAGAGTCTGCTTCCACCCCTTCATAAACTCTCATAATCATTTCTCTTTGCTATGCCTTTGGTTTCTTCTCTATTTAAATGAGCATAGGAAGTTCTACGACAGCAGGGACCTTATCAGTCTTGTTCCACATCTAGAACAGTGCTTGGCATATAGTGGATGTGGATAAATGTTGGTGCAGCACAACTCAGGAATATTATGAAGATGGCACTGCAACAGGCATGAACGTAATTTTGAGAAGGAATCGTAAGTACTACACAAAAATGACTGGCTTTCATTGTTTAAGATTCCCAAGAGAGATAAGAGATAAGAAATGATCACTGCTACATTTCTCTGCCAGGATCTAAGCATGAGATTTAGAGTCAGAGGATCTTGCCTGGAACCATGGTTCTACCACTTAAGGCTTTGTAAGTTCAGATAAGTAATTTAGCTTCCTTGAGCTTCATTTCCTTCATTGGTCTTTTTGGGTTATCACCCATGCTTTAGAGTATTTTTTAGAGCTCCAAAGATCAATGAAATAAAAACACTTGCAAGCTGCAAATACCATACAAGTACAAATGTGCTAAGAAACGGTAACTTTTCATGTTCTACATTAGAGGACTATAAATCATGAAAAGCAAACTCGTATTCCTATTACTCAAGTCTAAAGTAGTGAAGATAAAGTTGTATTGTCCCCCAAACAAAGTTGATCTTTAAAATGGACCCCCCCTCCCTGTCTTTTATACAGAGACGAGCAGAGCAGCAGGACGGAACATCTCTCCACTGTCACACCAGCTCTTTTTAGTTGTTGCACCTAGCTTCTTCTGTGCCAGCTCCAAAAATAGTTCCAGTTTGAAGAAAGACATGCATATATGTGCTGGCTAGAACTGTTTTGAGGAACTGGCCAGGGTCCCATCAGAGGTTACAGGTCAATTTTTAAAATGAAGAAAATTCCTTCTCCCATTCCCCCTGTCTTAGATAAAATGCATGTCCAGAGTTCAATTCCTGTTTGTATTTTTTTCATTTGTAAAAGTTTAAAATTCAAATTTATTGTTTATTTGTTTCTATACTTGATAGACCTCTGTAGAAGAATCTTTCTCCAGACCCTCACTCACTGTTTATGTTCTGAGGAAAAAACCATTATATATATATATTTCTTTTTCGTTATTTTTCTTTCAAGTGTGTTCAGGCAGCCCATGTAATTTAGTTATAGGATTAAATTTGAATATATCTTTAAATATAAACTTACAAACTCACAGAACATACTCTTCTAGAGTACTTTCTATAATACAAGTGTGGAAATGAATTTACTCTTGAAATTCAACTTAGGAACACTACTTAGAAGAATGTGTGTCTAAGAAGAATCTAAGAAGGAAAAGATTGGGGTAGCCAATTCCATCACTTATGAAGCTTTTTTCTTTTTTGGTTGTCATGTCTCTTTAGACTTAAAAAATAGCTTTACTGATATATAATTCACATATTATCCAATTCACTCATTTAAAGTATATAGTTTAGTGAATGGGCTTTGGTATATTCAAAAAATTATGCAACCATCACCACTGTTTAATTCCAGAATATTTTGTCACCCCCAAAGGAGACCCCATACACGTTCAGCAGTTGCTCCACTTTCTCCCCTTCCCCAGGCCCTCACAACCACTAATTTGCTTTCTGACTCTATGGATTTACCTATTGTGGATATTTAATATAAATGGAACAATACAATATGTGGCCGCTGTGACTGGCTTCTTCCACTTAGCATCATTTTTGGGGGTTCATTCGTGTTGTGGCATGTGTCAGTACTTTATTCCTTTTTATGGTAGAATAATATTTCATTGTGTTGACGTATCACATTTTGTGTATCCACTCATCCGCTGATGGACACTTGGATTCTTTCTACCTCTTGGCGATTGTGAATAGTGCTGCTATGAACATGAGTGTACAAATATGTCTTCGAGATCCCGCTTTCAATTTGGGGGGGTATATACCTAGGCATGGAACTGCTAGGTCATATAGTAACTGCTTAACATTTTGAGGAACTGTTAGACTGCCGCAGCAGCTGCACTATTTTACATTCTCACCAGCAATGTACGATAGTTTCAGTTTCTCCAATTTTTCTTTTTTATTGTAGCCATCCTAATGGGTGTGAAGTGGTATCACATTGTGATTTTCATTTGCATTTCCCACCATCTGGCTGTTTAAAATAGATATTTATTTTAAATATTTTTAGAGGTCATTCACTTGACAACCTTAACCCTCTAGAACGTGGTCCTGAATGGAACATATTGCAAAAGGGTTTCCAAACCACTAAGAGTAGTCACAGACCTTCTGCATGAAAGCCCTGCACTTTGCCCGCAGGCCCCTCATACAGTGAGTAACTAACTCTTATTCAACACTCATGATTGGCTATTATGTATTCCAGAAAGGAGCTGGACAATCCACTGTGGCAGATATTGTGGCAGGAAGGGAAGTGACAGTAGAAGTGACAATCTGCCACTGAAAGAGAACTATAATACTTCCCAGGGCATTTTATGACTCCAAGTCTTCAGCCAGAGCCCAAATTATGTTAAGTATTTTTTAAGAAGGCAAAGCTACATATAATACATTTTAGAAATATTTCCATGAAGAATGACTTAGAGAAACACGTTTTGCTCTTAAATGGATAAGCCTGCATGAATTTTCTATATACTTAATTTTCTAATGGTATCTGAAAAATTAGGTGATATTGAGTTCATCTTGAATGTGGAAAGGATAAAGCAAAAATTCAGATTCTGTAAAATTATTGAAGAAACTGTTTAAAAAAGTAAATGAAATGTTTTCAAGAACTTTAATTCTACTTTTTTGATGAAGTTAACAATTAGTTGATTTGTCTGATACTCAGAGCTTACTTTTGCTGTAGAAAATCCCTGTTATTTTGGTATGTGTTCATGGCATAATGCCAGTAAATTAACATTTAATCTATCTTCTCAGCTGAGTTCCTAGAAATTGTTGCTGGTCGACACTGGTTTAAAGTACAAACCCTAAAGCTGCACAATATTTAATGTATGAACAGTGCTTTTGGTCTCAATTATTTGTCAATGCTGAAACCTCCTTCTGAGTCGTTCCAATATCCCTTCATAAAGACTGAGAACTAATAGAGCATACACAGAAAAAAAATCCAGCATCTTTTCAAAGGATTTCTTGATCTGAAGCACATTTTGCATTTCACAGTCTCTCCCTTACCTCATTTGCAGTGGGTCTGCAGGTAGTTTTGTCATGACTGTTTTATGTGGTCATCAACAATTACATTTCAAATACACAGTTACCTCTTGGAGCATGTTAAATTTTCCTAGCAATTTCTGTTTTCTGGATTTTGAGAGCAGATCATCAAGACTTTGATCAGATCATAGTAAAGTCAGTTTAATGGCAGGTCTTTGGTAGCCTCTAAAACCTGAAGACACACAGGTGGGTTATGACTACATAAAGGGCTGACATTTCAGGCTCTGGCTTTTTCTGTGCAGTGGACCCCTGAATGAATTTCTGCCCCCAAACAGACCAAAATGAAATAATCGTTTTTTCCTTTTTAATTGGGTTGTTGCCCAGTCTTGTATTTCAACAGTAAATAGCAGTAGTTGCTTCCTTTTACTATGTACAGTTCTACACTGGGAAATAGCTAATTTTATTTTATTTTATTTTTTGCAGGTTTCTGGAAAGTGCCTTTTCTGAAAACTCTGCTGATTGGATTCCACTTTCGAGCTGCCTCTTTATAAACCCCTCTCCCTACCACCATCACTGCCACCTCTCCCCGCCCCGCCCCCCCAAAAACCCTGGTGTGCTTGTAGTTCATTCTCAGCAACTCGTTCATTCTTTTTTTCTTTGATTCTCAATTTTCATAGTCATTTTTCCTCCTCCCGATTTTGCAGCAAAAAAAAAAAAAATTGCAGTTGTAACATCCTACCAATCTTAATCTTTAAAGCCAAGAGATAGGTAAAAAACCTTTTCTCCCCTTGACCTGAGACTATTCCACACATTGACAGGCAGCCAGCAGCATATGCTTTTTGCAAGAATAATTGAAAATATCAACTGGAGAGCACAGAATCCTTTTGAAACTCTGCCAGTTATTTGAAGTAACTTCAGCAGAGGAAAAAAATAAAGCAGTCAATATCTTAACCTTGACGGCTGCCTTCTTAGGAGTTGGTCTCTAATTTGATTTTTAGTTATTCTGATACGATTTTTATTTTATAGTGAGCTTTTTGTTTGACTAGACCAAATTTGACTTAAATGAAAACTTAAGTGCTAACAAAGAAACATTTCACCAAAGCAAACAGTTATCTCTTCACATTTAGCTTGAATTTATTTTTAACCTTCCAACAACAGCAGTAATAGTAGAGAGGGTGCACTTGATTTTAACTTTGCTTTCAATATGACGTCTGTCACTGTTGCCCTGGTTCGTGATACCAAGTGGCTGACTTTGGAAGTCTGTAGAGAATTTCAGAGAGGAACCTGCTCTCGAGCTGATGCAGATTGCAAGTTTGCCCATCCGCCAAGAGTTTGCCATGTGGAAAATGGTCGTGTGATGGCTTGTTTTGATTCTTTAAAGGTGAGTCTCATCTAAATGCACATCATTTTTAGTTGAAACTTGTTGATTTCTATGGTTTTTATTTTGGAAATATGTTGTGCCTTGAAATTAGTCAAGTTAATAATAGCATGAAAGCAATAAGTTTGTTTGTTTTTTAAGACAGGATGTAGACTTTGTAGAACTAAGCCAGACTAAAGCTCACCCATCAAAGCTCACTGACCGAGATAGATAGACTTAAAGAAAAAAAAATTCAAGAATTTTTGTAGGAGTGAGAAATTGTAGCCTTGCTGTACTTTACATCTGTGTATATTATTTAGATTTTAATACAGTGGTCATAGTCCTCAACTTAGAGAAGTCCTTTACTGAAATATAGCTTATTATCTATGTTATCAAAATACACTTGGCAGGGACCAATCAGAGGATAAATAAAGTCAGACAGAGAAAGTATAAGGTGAAAATCTCAGCATCCAGGACGAAAATGATGGCATTTTGAATTTTCATAGTTAAAGTATATTTTGAACCTTTAACTTAAACATATTGCTACAAAACTAGGTTCACGTAATTTTCTTCCTGAGCCACTGATTGACCAATTTCACATTTGTGAGCACATTTTATAAGGAAAGTTCTATTGCCAAGGTCATCAAACCTGAATATTATGTACATGAGTATAAACAAAATATGAGGACAGGTGAGATATTATGTAGAATAGAACATATATGATTGCAGAATGAAAAATGCACTGATTTTCATGTTTTATCCATGGTTATCCTTAAATTAAGCATAAGCGTACAAACTAAAGCATAGGAGTAAAAAATGGTAATAGATTCCTGGTTTAATTAGTAAGATTTGCTATGATTCATTTTAGAATTTTTTTCAAAATATGTTAAAATGAATTAAGCTTAATAACCGTTTCAATTTCTTGATATTGTTTTATCCTCATCATGACCAGTTTCACCTCATTAACATTTTTATTTATGGCTGCATTGGCTAATAGAGATGTATTCCTTCATGTGATCATTTATTCAGAAAACATTTCATCATGATATCCTACTTAAGTAGTTACTTTTGCTTATTTTGTGGTTGTTAGTTTTTGTTGCAGACCATTCCAGTTCAAGAATGGGAAATAGTTATAAAGATAATGGCAATTCCTAACATTGAAAATGTCTGAATTGCTGTTTTTTGTAGCAGATATTATGACTAAAAGGCTTATTCTGTTTTCTTCATTTCATTTTCATTCAGGTTTCATCTACAATTATTTTATGTATTATTTAAATCTTCTGTGTTTTATTTATTTATTTATCCATCTATCTATCTGTCTATCTATCTAGCTATCTATCTGTCTGTCTATCTTGCTATCTAGCTAGCTAGCGGTACGCGGGCCTCTCACTGTCGTGGCCTCTCCCGTTGCGGAGCACAGGCTCTGGACGTGCAGGCTCAGCGGCCATGGCTCATGGACCCAGCCACTCCGCGGCATGTGGGACCTTCCCGGGCCGGGGCACGAACCTGTGTCCCCTGCATCGGCAGGCGGACTCTCAACCACTGCGCCACCAGGGAAGCCCCATAAATCTTCTGTGTATTATTTAAATCAAGGACTGTGCAGTGCCTTAAATGGAAAAGAGCACTGGACTAGTTCGGGGGGGAAAAAAGGAGATGACTTTTAGCCAGTTCATATAGAGGGTCCAGCACTGCACTAGTCAACTAGTCTCTTTACAAATCTTGTTTCAGGAGTCCCAGCCCCACTACTGTTTTTGACTTTAGCTACTTAATCTGACAGAGCTTGAGTTGCTTCATCTCTAATGCATGGGTAATTCTTCTCTACCTAACTTCCATGATTATTGTGGAGATTCCAACGAGATAACGTAAATGAAAAGCCATGTATCACTATAAAAGTGAATTAAGGACTTTCCTGGTGGTCCAGTGGTTAGAACTCGGCGCTTTGACTGCATGGCCCTGGGTTCAATCCCTGGTCGGGGGAGATCCTGCAAGCCGTGTAGCATGCCCCCCCCAAAAAAAAAAGTGAATTAAATGAGAAGTTATCTTCTTACTGTTAACTAAGATGCTTATTTTAGGAGTTCTTCAAAACAGTTCTATTTAGTTAGGGTTTTATTATCTAAAACTACACATTCATGTTTCAAATGGACATGCCCACATCCAGTTGCCATGAGTGTGATGTTAGTTCTTCAAGCTAAGTATCACTGTTTTTATGGCTTACTCTTAGATATAGAGTTCCTTGCAGGCTTTGTAAATTCTATCTTTTCAGGTATCTGGCGGAAAGAGATGTGTGATATTACTAATCATTGATATACTTCAGATCAGTTCTCCCATTTAAAGGCAAAAGAATGCCATAATGGAAACATTTGGAAGAAAAGTAATATGGAACGTGATTGTTAACGAAATGCATACTGCACTACCACTTTAAAGCTTGGAAAATGTTTAATTCAGAGACTACATAGATAATGGCCAATGAATAGTAATAAGCCACTTAATTATTTAAATACACTGTCTACTCAGTACATGCAGTGTTTTTAAAATAATTTTTGATATGTTAAAATCTTGATGACCAGTCGCACAAGATAAAGATGATTTACATAATCCTTACATTCTCAAATTTTAATGAAAATCTTAGTATTTCAAACATACAGTGCTTTTCAAACAATTAGTCATTTAGATAGCACATGCATCACAGTTTCACGTCTGCATAAAAGCTTTGTAGTTCTCTTATATTATTCCTTATCCATGATAAGCATGAAAACTATACCAAGTTGACAATACTTGACCTATGTGGGTTGTACTACTATCTTATCTATAATACACAAATAACAAAATAACATACCTTGATGGTTATTATAGCATTTGCTACCCACTTTGAGTTTCTGTGATTGAAACACTTTTGAAATGTATCTGTGCACTGTTTCTTCTTCCATGAGTGGTTAAATAACTGAAACAATCACTTGATGAGTTTTGGGCAGCTGCTTTTGTTTTTGTTGTTTTTATAAGGATTCCATTAGTGCTAGGTACTCTACCAGATGGTGATGGTTCTTTGCCTTCATAATAGGCACAATAGTTAACAATATCCTATACTCACCTCATACTGAGGGAATGTTATGAAAATAAGGAGGGCAAGCTTGATGGTAATTGTGCATTGTGCTGAAGTGCTGTGCCCATCACTCCATGAATGTTGAGTGTTCAGTGATGAAGTTTGCACCATCTTCAGATAGAGATCTAGATAGCACAGCCCATAGATTAATTTCCAGCTACGTTAAAGAGTCTTGCGCATGTTGATATGCAGCTGTTTTTTGACTCAATTGCCTAGTCGGCTTGGCACAATTTATTTCAGAATTTCTCTCCAAAGTATTGCTTAACCCATTCTGTGCCAATTTCTTGATATTACAGTTGGCAGTTGATCTAGGTTGGTATTTTTAGCGACTGTCCCTTGACTTTAACAGAAGATTACTGAAAATACCAACCTAGAATCTGTGATTGTTTTCATAGCCAATATTATCTTCATGTATTCTGCTTCAGCAATGTCATGTGTCTTAAGCCTTCTCCTCCATACTTGAAGCACTGTGATACCTGCCACTTGTTATCTAGGAAGGATATAAATGCTGTCATTATTTAATTATGAAAGATCAACACCCATCACATCTGCCCACTGCACTCACCACCTTGGGTAGTTTTGTAACAAAGATTTCCTGGCAAGGGCCTTAGCAGCAGGCGTAGTCAGAGGACAGCCATGTCAACCCATATACATTCCTAAAAGATGAGAACTGGGTGAGGAAAACACACAAAACAGCCCCATACTATGTCTTCAAACATCACATATGATCGTAAGCATAATAATAGTTTGGCAAGTGAAACCGGTTATATAGACATATGGATGTGAATCTATCCTTGTAGGTCAGTTTGTCCTGAGTTACCAGTATATTCTGTACTAGTATCACTAGTCACAGCAGTTTTCACCAGTTTAAAATTTGATTATTTTTGAGTGAATATTTACCTCATCCCTGTTTGCTAAGGGAGAACTTACCGGGAGCAGAAGACTCCTAGCAACATAATCCCAAGGGTTGCTGAATTATGCAAGATTTAGAATCATTTATGAGCTTGATCAGAGGGGTCTGCCTGTATTGTAAAGATACATAGACAGCACCTGTCATCCTGAGACTCAAGGAAAATAACATTTTACTTAAGGATCTCTATCTTCTATTATTGACCTTAAAAAGGACATATCTTTGACCAGTAAAAGTCAATGCTATTTTGGACATTTCAAAAATCTCTTTTGAAAGAAAAATGGAATTACAGTCAGTACCCAATGAAATACATATTGATAGCCTCACTTGTTAAACTTTTTATTTTGAAATAATTTTAGGCTTACAGAAAAGTTGCAAAAATAGTACAAGGAGTTCCTGCATACCCTTCACCCAGCTTCCTGTAATGTCAACAACTTACATACCATACATAGCACAGTTATCAAAACCAGGAAATAACTCTAGTTCAATACTATTAAGTAAACTAGAGACCTTATTTGAATTTCACCAGTTTTCCCTCTAATGTCCTTTCTCTGCTCCAGGACCCCGCATTGCGTTTACTTGTCACGTTTATTTAGTCTCCTCCAATCTGTGACAGTTGCTCAGCCTTTCCTTGTCTTTCATGACCCTGACACTTTGGATGAGTACTGGTCAGTTATTTTGTAGAATGCCTCTCAATTCGGGTTTGTCAAATGCATTCTCATGATTTGACTGAGGTCATGCATTTTTGGCAAGAAAACCATAGAAATGATGTGCGTCATATTCAAGGGTACTTGATGTTGATGTATCTCCTCTCTTATGTTAACCTTAATCACCTGATAGAGATGGTGTCTGCTGGGTTTCTCTGCTGTAAAGTGATCAGTTTTCCTCTTGTGAAAATCGATAAATATCTTCTTCATTTATTCAACATCTCCTCAACATACCATTGATGGTAAGGGTCATCCCAATATCCAAGCTGTCAAAATGTGGAAGTGTCCATCTTAGAAGTGATGGGTAACACACTTCTCTACTAACTGTCAATCAAGAAAGGGAGGGAGGAGAAAATGGACCAAAAGATGAGGAAAGACTGAGAAACTGTCACAGATTGGAGGAACATGACAAGTAAATGCAATATGGGACCCTGGATTGGATACTGGAGCACAGAGAGGACATTAGGGGAAAAATTGGTGGAATTCAAATAAGGTCTCTAGTTTATTTAATGGTATTCTAGTAAAGATAATTTCCTGGTTTTGATAACTGTGCTATGTATGGTATGCAAGTTATTGACATTATAGGAATCTGAGTTAAGGGTCTCCAGGGACGTTCTGTACTATTTTTGTAATTTCTCTGTAAGTCTAAAATTATTTCAAAGTTAAATGTTTTAAAAAGAACTTTCTTAGTCTTGCACATGCATCTCCCGTCTTTTGATGTTCAGAAATACAGTAGAGTATTATTGTTTCTTTTTAAAAATCTTTAAAATTAATTAATTAATTAATTAATTTTTTGGCTGCATTGGGTCTTTGTTGCTGGGCGCAGACTTTCCCTAGTTGCGGTGAGTGGGGGCTACTCTTGGTTGCGGTGCGCGGGCTTCTCATTGCTGCGGCTTCTCTTGTTGCAGAGCGCGGGCTTCAGTAGTTGCGGCTCGTGAGCTCTAGAGTGCAAGCTAAGTAGTTGTGGCACACGGGCTTATTTGCTAAACAGCATATGGGATCTTCCCAGACCAGGGCTTGAACCTGTGTCCCCTGCATTTGCAGGCAGATTCTTAACCACTGTGCCACCGGGGAAGTCCTATTGTTTCTTTTAATTTTTCTTTCTTCTTTTTTTTAAACTTTGGGTGTGATAATGAGAAAACTCTGAAATCCATGGAGTGGCTGGTCTTGGGACTAACCTCAACTAACTAGATGGGTTGGATAATTTAAATAGTTAAGAAAGCACTCATACCCATTAACAGTGCTTCACAAACCTAGCAAATCAAAAATTTTGAATGTAGAACATTCATTTCAGATTGTTACCATTTACAGATAGGAAACTGGAGATCCAGTGAGGGAGAGTCCCTTGTCCAACGTCACATAAGCAGTTATCAAAAGATCCATGGGCTTCCCTGGTGGCGCAGTGGTTGAGAGTCCGCCTGCCGATGCAGGGGACGCGGGTTCGTGCCCCAGTCTGGGAGGATCCCACATGCCGCGCCTTAGGCCCATGAGCCATGGCCGCTGGGCCTGCGCGTCCGGAGCCTGTGCTCCGCAGCGGGAGAGGCCACAAGAGTGAGAGGCCCGCGTACCGAAAAAAAAAAAAAAAAAAGAGCCTGAGAACTCCAGTGTTCTTTCAGTCATTTCAGTCTTTTTTCCTGTGGTGAAGAAGGAGATGGAGAAAACATCATTTGGGCTTATTGTGTTTGGTTTGGTTTTGATCTTTGCAGCATTCGTTTAATTCTAAAAGAAGAAACATACTGCTCAAAAATATGCAACGCGTCACGAATTTTCGTGTCATCCGTGTGTGGGAGCCATGCTAGTCTTCTCTGTATCTTTCCAATTTTAGAATATGTGCTGTCGAAGCAAGCACTGGGCTATTGTTTTACTAAACCAAAAGCATCCAGTGCTTATCACGTCAGACTGTCCCACGTGACATTGGGATGCCCTGTTTTCAACGTTTTGTGTTTCTCCTTCACTTTCTGTTACTTCAAAAGGGGGGAAAAGTCAACTTTCCCTTTCCTAATTTCTCCCTCATTTATTGTTTCATGACATTGCGTTTAGATGAAGACTTTAATTAAAGTTTCGTTATTTAGTTCTCTGACAGTCATTTGGGCTATTAATTTTGAAAAGAAGGAGGAAGAGGCAGGGTGTTTTTATTTTTAGACCACGTTATCTAACTTAGTGATACTAAGCTTTGTTTAATCACCAAGAGTCAGAACACTGAGCTGTCTCTACTCCCTTGTCCATCCTTTTCTCCAAACCCTGCATTGCTGAGTTAGCTAGCCAGAATTGGGGATTGTAATGGGCTGTGGATCACGTATATCTTCACTGCATGAAACTCTTTGTTTGATGTCTGATGCTTTTATAGGTATACTCATTAGTACAAAGTCCTGGCCAGCTAGGGAGGTACCTGTCACAGATTAACCGAAAATATTGCAGTAGCAGCTCAGCCTTGTTATGGGTCGAATACAGTTTTGTAAAAGAATTTGGAATCTAATCCAATGAATTTAAAATGTTGTTTTATGGAAGCATAGCTCAAGATCATTTCTCTCTCCCCCTTGCAGCCAAGGCTGCAATTGGCTACCTGGTAAGAAATGACTTGTGATATGGCCAGGGATGTATTCTTCAACCACAATTTGGTATCATTAAGATGGACCCTTTGTCACAGGAACCCCATTTAGTATGAGAGATCTGAATATCTGATGTTTGAGAACTATCTACTATATGTCAACTCTTTTGTGTGGAAGAAGCTCTTTACATGTTAGGGAAATAGATGTCTGATCTTACTTGATCATATAATAATTCTCTCATCACATAGCTGTATGAAGTCATTATAAATATTGTTTTTTCTTTACTTCACGTTTTTGTGAAATGTGGGTACAAGGTACTTCTGTGCATCTGGAAATAGCAATTAGTTCTTCTAGGAACATGACTTTATTCATAGAACATCATTTACTCACTGCTGTTTTTGCCCTTACAGATTAGGTTTCCGATTGTAAAGTCCCCAAGTTTGCCTTGTTTTCCTCTATCTCAGCCGGCCGCTTGATTGTTGACCTACAGGGTTATATATTCCAGAGGAATTTTAGCCATCTGTTCTTTCCTCATTATCTCTAAATAATCTTTTCACTTTTTTCTGTATTTCCTCCACTGTGTAATCAGTCTTTGGTTTCTTATATTTATGGTTTTTGTTGCTGTTGCTGTCTAATCCAGATTTGCAACCCTGCTTAGGTTTTCAATGTTTTTATTTCTGTGCCTTCAGTTCTCACCACAGGGTCAAATTTTACTGCTAGACGTAATGAGAAGTTTAACTCATGCTTTTTCCTGTCTTTCTTGATACTGTTTTCTTAAAAGTCAGTAAACAAATTCCATTTGGTCTACGACCTTCTGTTTTGTAAATAATCTCCACTATTTGGACTTAACCGTGTTGTCTAGAGTTGGAGTAAATTATTTTTCCAATATTATTCCTGATGAGCTTGTATAACATGGCTTAGTGTCATGTCAAACTCTGTTACTTACTGAAGTAGATGTGGCAACACGATCCATCAGTTTTTGCGGCTGTTGCTTGGTCATAGACATGTCAATGTATGCTTTCAATTGGACTTTTTTTTCTATTGTAAATGGACATATTTTTTGTTGTTGTTGAAACTCAGATTTTTATTTACCCACTGGGAATTTGTAGAAAAGAGATTAGCCTTTTGCTCCTACACATGTTCTTGTGGGTAGACAGTGGACAGTGAAGGCAGTTTCCACGCTGAAAACCATCCAACAGCTTGAAAACAGAGTCCACAGTGATATAACTGTGTTAAATATGGCAAATTTCCTGAACTAAGTAAGAGATATCCTATGTGTCAGCCATGATTTGCCAGCCAACTAGATAATACCAAGGTTCTAATTTCTGTCTCTAGGATGCAGAAATGCAAACAGAAAACCTTTTTCTCTGTGACTTTAAACTCGTAACCCATCTTTTATATGTGTCTAGGTACATTGAGTAGGCAGCATTATAGTATCAATCATCTCTTAATTCCATTCCAAATACATTTTGGAGACTATATTTTTAAGATGACATTGTTTTAAGATCACATTGCTTTAAGATTGTTGTTCATCCTATTTATGAAAAAATAGTAACCCTGAAATAACTGTTTGAGAATGTTGAATATGTTTTAAGAACTCTGTGTGGTTTTAAAACATTTGCTAAATACCTATCCCAGAAGTTGTTTTTCTGTTGTTAATGTTTATATTTATCACGTACTTTATTCAAAGAACTTAAACTTTTCCAACTTTTATAAAAACATAATCTCTAGAGTTTTGTTTTGTTTTGTTTTGCCATTTCCTGGTTACTTCGCTTTTTCTATTAGCCGGGAAAGCATTCTATATAGAAACTAATTCAATCTTAACTTACTTCCAAGTAACTGAAAAAAATTTTAAATTGTCCATTTTTATTCTGCTAGTACCCCACTAGAGGAAGGATTTTTTCCAGCTTTAGTGAGATTTAATTGACGTATAACATTGTGTAAGTTTAAGGTGTACAATGTGATGATTTGATACAAGTATATATTGGGAAATGATGACCACAATAAGGTTAGTTAGCACCTCTATCACCTCACATAATTACTCTTTTTGTGGTAAGAACATTTTAAGACTTACTGTCTTAAGCAACTGTCAAGTATATAATACAGTTTTGTTCACTATAGTCACGATGCTGTATCTTAGATTACCATAACATATTCACCTTATAACTGGAAGTTTGTACCCTTTGACCACATCTCTCCATTTTCCCCACCCCCAGTCCCTGGTAACCTCCATTCTACTCTGTTTCTATGAGTTTAGCTTTTTTAGATTCCTCATATCAGTGAAATTGTACAGTATTTGTCTTTCTGTGTCTGGCCTTCAAGGTACATGCATATTGCCAGAAAAGGCAGGATTTCCTTCTTTCTCATGGCTGAATAATATTCCATTGTATGTATTTTGGAATTTTGTCTTATTTTTCATAGAGGCCTTAAAGGTAGTCTTGATAAATGCCTCTTTCTTGGGTGAACAACAGAGGTAACCATGGAAATGCTTGATGTGAAGCATGGTATCAGCAAGTGGCATAAATATAGAAAATGCTGACTTGTAATAACAGCTCTAACCAAGGCTCCTTGTGTGGCCTTGAGGAAGTCATGAGAATCCTACCTACCTCTTTTTCTCTTCATACAAGAGCAAGCAGCAGTACTCAATTTGCAGGACTGTTGCTTGTGGTTTACTACAAGGATTTTATAAATGTCAGGGGTCATTTAATGCTGAAAGTCCTGTTAAATCCATTAAGAGTTCTATCTATATACATTCAGTTCCCCAAAGAAATGATTCATTCAACAAACATTTATTGAAAACTGTTACTTGTTAGGCACAGGGCTGAGTACTGCACAGAATACAAAGTTATGGAAGATATGGTCCCTGCCTGACCTTCTAGTATGAAGCTGCTTGTGTTATGTGCCATAAGCCAGGTACAAACGAACCACTAAAAGAGTCCAAGGGGGGAGGGAGGGCTGGGATTACATCCAGCTGTGGTGGTTAAAGAAGTAGTCATGGGAGAGGTACCGTGTGAGATATTCTTGGAAGGAGAGACAGGAAGACATTCCAGGCAGAAAGGATAACCTAAGCAAAGACAGAGGGGGAGAAAACCGTAGTGTGGATTTGGGGTGTTGAGTGTTAAGTCAGCCTGGCTGAAGCATAGAGCTTGTGTTGGTAGAGGAGCTTGAACTTGATTTTGTAGCTCTTAGGAATCTGACAATTTTGAGTAGAGAAATGGCATCATCAGCCTATGCAAGATGAATGGATAGAGCAAAAGAGACTGGCTACAGGGGGACCTCTTAGAAAGCTGCTATTGAAACTTAGAAAGCTTCATATCGAAGGTATGAAATGATAAGAATTTGAATTAGGGGGTGGCAGTGGGAAGGAGAAGCCAGTGATGGAGTTGAGATGCTGCTCAAGTCAACATGGTTAAGTAAGAGGGGGTTGGTAGAAATACTCCTACCTGCTGCTATTGTGTTCACCTTAATATCCAATTTCATTGAATTTGAAATGAAGATTTGTCATACTTTTTTTTGGTTTCACATTAGATGGTGTCTTGTTCACCGCCACAGCTTTTGTGCCTAGCACACATAGTACATATTGGGAGCTTGAAAAGTGTTCACTGAATGAAACATGAACTTGTTGAATCGCTTTTGACAGAGGGAGAACCAGTATGGGATCCCCTGCAAGGTGCCTAGTCATCGCTCCACCTGCATCTGTACTTCTACTCCCAGTTCAGTTTTTACCTAAATATGAATGAAAATTGTATACACCCATGTGCCAACTTTCGTCACTCAACCACATTTTAACCTAGATTTCATGGCCTACAGATTGCTGATTTTTGTGAATTTAATTCTGTCCCTTAGCATTGTAGAAATGTTCATTGGCCAAACACCTTGGATACTCTCCAACTTTAGCATTTTGAGTGTTTTTACCCTCTATGTGGATTTAAAAATAATTTACTGAATGGCCACTGTTACATGTTATTTTTAAGTAATTAGTGTGATAATCTAGTAATATTCAAGCATCATTTTTTGCCTTAAAATGTTTGAAATTGAATTTTACAGCAAGTGGCTAGCTTGCAAATAAAGGTATTCTTGGAAGCATGATTAACACTAATAAGGTCATTCTGAGTCAAGTATCAGGTCATAATCTGCAGAAAAGGGTTTTGTGTAAAAGGTGACTGCCTGATCCAATAAAAATATATATTTAAAGTTTAATCAATAACGATTGCTTCGAATGTACAGTGATATTTATAAAGTCTGAAGAGTTTGAGCATAGAAAGGCAAAGAAAAATTCTTAGAGAGAGGGTCTGTGCATTGACTTTTTAAAATAAACTTACCTAGCAATCTGCTTTTTAAAAGAAATGGAAAGTAATAAGAAATGGGAAACTAATTTCAAGATGGAATTTTTAAAAAGGATTTCTAGGTTTATGAGCTGTACCTTGGTATTTGTGCAGTCAGCTCAATCTCTTATACCTTCTCCATCTTCACCTCCATTTGGCATAGCGATTTCTGTTTTTCAGGACAGACATCCTGAGGCCTTGGGTGCAGCTCTTAGTAATCAAGATGTGATTCAGGTTTGGGCAACTGACTCTACTTCAAAAATAAGAAAAGTACCTGGACCATTTTAGAAAAATGTTTCAACAAAGAAGGAAACTTAAAATGGTTATAAGTATTTAGCAGCATTCAGCTGATGTCATTAATAGTTTACAATAATATCCATAATTGTGACTTGCATATTTTAATAGGCAACTGACAGCTAAGACAAAACCAAGACCCTCTTTCACTCTTCCCAAATTCTCAAGGCCTCACTCCGGTGGCACATGACATTTATTCCATCTACAAAATATTACTGATAAAATGTATTTAATCATATTTCACTATTCCTCCCCCAAATCTCCTATTTTCCCACTAGAGAAACACTTAAGGAAAAAAAATGACATTACTTCCATGCGAGAGATTGTAGAGAAAAAAGAAGAAATTCGGAGACACCTATTTGAGAAAAGCTTTTCATCCTGAAATACTTCAGCTCCAATAATAATGTATTTGAAGCAAAACCAGAACGAAAGTGTAATGAATAAAATAACATAGTAATGAAGGGGGGGTGGTGATAGAGAAAGTGAGACTCTGCCAGAGAATTATTTGTGCCATTTTTATCACACATTATAAACTCCATTATAAACTCCTTGGCTTTCCTTGAAGCAAAAATGAAGAGCTGTGATTAATTACGGCTCAGAGATGTCTCATTCTCCCCATCAAATTTCTCCCCCTCCTCAATAGCACCTCTAGGCCCCTAGTTTAGTCACCTTTGATTTCTTCCCCACTGTTTTCCTTTGATTTCTAATCCCATAATGTCAAGTGCTAGAGCCCCTCTCAGCAGCAGTCCTCAGGCCTCTGCAGTTGCAGAAGAGATAAGATAGGCAAACTTGTGGGCAGGTTCCCTGCCCTATTCATTGTCTTCCATAGTAGCCAGCAGTCTTTTTCACAGAGAGGTGCTTATTAACCAGTGTACTTTCTTTTATCAGGTAATAAGAACAATGCAGTTCAATACATTTTCCTCTTTACAATGGTTGCCAGAAAGCTCAGAGCTACATTTAGGGCCCAGCTGAAGCGATTAACCTTACCTAGATTTTTGAAGTTTTTGATGTGATTATCACCACCTTCCCCATTATATCACTCTTACTCTTTAGGCCCATGATAATGGTGTTTTTGGAAGTGTGTCTTTCTTGTAAGTTGCTTCCAAGCCCTTGTGGAAGAATGCAGTTGTATATAACTAGTGAGAGGGAAAGGGAAGGGGCTAATTCTATTTCTGAATTTCATATTTACAGCTTATTAAGCTATTTGAGTGTTTTTCATTTAGACGTGTCAATGTATTGCAAGCATTATGGTATTGCAAAGTGGGGGCTTCAGATTTAAATAGGCTGCCAGTGGTACTCAGAAGTAAACCGAGTACTGCTGAGACTATTCTTAATCAGAAAGGAAAGGATAACGAATACTCGCAACTCCTTAGCCAGGTATTTATTTTCTTCACAATGAAAAGGACAAAGTGTTGTATGGGATGTCCTGTTTCCTTACTGCATCACTGCAGGGTACAACGGATGAACTTTGTATTTGGTGCTTACTTTGAGGTTTGGGAGTCTATCAATACTTCACCTTTTGGTTATCCATGTTGAAATGCTGTGGTCAACATTGGGTTGTTTGCTTATTTGATGTGAAAAGTATTTCCCTCCTTTGAGCTTGTCTTTTTTCCAGGTATCTTTTTGGGGGGTGAGGAGAAGAGGTAGTACTTTCAAATGAGTGTGGTTTCTGCAGTGAGTAAAGGTATTAATTTATTGGGGAGCCGAGGAGAGTTTACTAGCAAATCCTTTATCTGCTTAAATTTGGGTATGTAGCAAACATTTTGAAAAACCCTCTGGGGAGATTTGTAGAGCAAATGTAGGCAACATGTAATACAGAGCTCTTATATACTTACCTTTATAACTAATAGCACTACTTTGTAAACAGAACATGAATGTGTTTTCTAGGAGTAGTGGAATAGAATCTTGAGAGGTCCAATCCTTTTTTTGTGTGACCTGGACTGGCCTTCTTTTATACGACTGCTAACATCATTAGTGAGGTCAGAGATGTGGAATTAAGATATCAAAATCCCGTCTATATGACCTTTTAGAAACTGATTATCAGCGACATAAGAAAATGCTTAGTAAATAGCTAAATCTATTGTTCGATAAGACAGCCGTTCCCACAGTGCTGGGAAAGTGTTGTTGGCTGACTAAGCAGCACAAGCTTCACCTTGGAACTTGTTAGAAATGTAAATTCTTGGGCCCTACCCAGATCTGCTGAATCAGAAACTTTGAAGGTGGATCTGACAGTCTGTGTTTTAAAAAGCCCTCCTCGTGATTCTGATGAACACTCAAGTTTGAGGACCACTGGTTTAGAGAAAACCCTAACAGTCCAAGAGAGTTATCAACTGAAGATAATGTTTCTCAGTTTCAGAATTCTCAGCACTCTGTATTACTCCCTCAATGCTTTTTCCTTTTTTCCACTTTTGTTCAAATGGTGTCATTCTTGGCTTATTGTTTATACTCAGATCTGGTGGAAAGAAAATGACATCTGTTCTGGAAGACTTATATATCTTTGGGAAACTTATTATTTCTCTCCCTAGGGAGCACCACAGTGCTTATTAGCTGAGATAAGGCTCTGAGATGTACTGCACGAAAGAGTAGTTTACTTCTGTTACACTCAACATTTCTCAAAATTCTTTTACCACAGAACCCTATTTTTGTGGAGCACATAGAAACTTCCCATGGAACATCTCATCACAGGTAGCTGGACAAGAATAACATTGGTGTGTAAATGTATGAAACCAAGAAGAAAAAGATTATTTTAATCATTTGTCTCTTGTAACCCTTTGGAAGGATTAGTGACTTTTTTATACCCCAGAAGGTCTATTTTAGGTGTTGCTAGCTGCCACAAGCTTTATATGCAGCTTTATATGCAGCAGGTGTGGTGGGGACAAAAAGGGCTTATATATGTATATAACATATAAAATACATATTTGTATATAATATATATTTATTCTTTACAATAAAAATATGTATTAAATATAATATTCAGTACAATAAGAATATTCAATATATAAGTATATATGTTCCAATGTGTTTCACATTTATATGAGTCAATCTTGGCTTCTAAGCAGTTGGGCCTGTTGAGATGAAAAATAAGAAAAATGAAAAACTGTTCAAATATTTAGAAACAGTTTTATAATGAGATTCATTATTATTTTACCAACTTATATAAATAATATTCAAAATCCCTTTGCTATAATTAATTACTTGTTAGTATTTTAAGCACCATTAACATCTTCTCATATATCCTAAAGCTTGTTTTGCTTTATCCTCCTAACTTACCAGGAAAAAAATGACTTGCTTGATTTCTTTATATCCTTTTAATATGTGTTATAAATAAAATATAACTGCAATTTTGGCAAAATTAAAATATAAAAAGTACCAACCCCAAAATGTGACGCTCCCAACTTTTTCATATGATAGAGATTACTTTGAATGTTTTATTCATTATGATTCTAAAGTGAATTTTCATTATGTGAGATCTTAAAGTAAGAAGCTTGTGATGGTAGAGAAGTACCTCTTGACTAGGTAAACTGGTCTTCTAAGTAGGCATTGGCTTATTGCCAATTGTAAAGGGAGCAATAATTCCTTTCTCTTTTCAGTTATTTGCAAGGGTAAGATTAAAGCTTGGATCTGCTGCTTTATCCTCTGCTCTTTCACCTACCATTGCCACTGAGCTGTGGGAGAGGCAACTGTAACAATACCCGGTTCTAAGAAGAGAAGTGTCCTTGGTTTTCTAACATTGTATATAAATTCCCTGTCTAGGCACATGATAATTTATATTACTCACAAAATCAAGGATTCCTCTTATAATAATGCATTATCTTCTGTGGGGAGGTAAAATGGTAAAACATAGTTTGTATAATCTATTGAATTTTTTTATACTTAATTCACAGCAACAGTTTTAGTTCTAACTAACTAATAAAGAAAGTAAATATTTTTTTTTTTTTTTACTGATTTTACTTCCAAAGCATACTAAATTTCACTTTTTCCCTTTACTCTTTCAAAGTACTTATGAAGTATGTAGGGGCAGGAATTATTCCTAGAAAAACTGATTAACAGAATTGGAAAATAATTTAGCCATGATCTAAAGGTCATTAGAATCCAGGACACTTAAATCCCAGTTTAGCCCTCTTCTTAATAAAATACTGCATTCATATTAAAAATATAGATTTATTCCTGCTTTTTCTTGGAATAAATGTGTTAGAAGTTAGAGTATGAACTGCCTGCAACCTGATTCCAAACAGCTGATTCATTTCAACATTGGATTTATTTATCATTATTATTTTCCCCATCAAATTGTCTTTAAAAGTATAAGTAGCCTTTTGGATTCTACACGTTCAATTGTATAGTCACTTATATAAGATCTAGGTTCCCTACTACATCATCAGCAAATACCTAGAATATTTTGTCTTTTAAAAGCTGTGGAAAAACCTAAATGTTAAGTTAGAGTGAATAGAATTCATATGTTTACATCATGTTTATATGTTTACCTGATGCATTTACATGTTGATTTGCATTTGAAGTCTTTAGTCTTATTTTGTGAGAATAATATTTACTTAACCAAAAATAAATTGACAATATAGAAAAGAAAATAAATAAACATAACTCTTGCTCACAGGCAGAGTTGAAGCATTGAAAAAGTCAAATCCTAGTTCACAGGCCCACAAATCATCACCCCATGTTGCACCATCTCAAAGTTTATACATTCTCTGGTCATTTAAGTCAGATCCCCACTAAAACTGAGCTTTTGGTGGCATAGTCTTTTGTGAGGTGGTATGTGTGGTGTGTGTGAATCCTTATTTGTCTGTGTTCTTTGTGGAATGAAATGCTTCAGAAGAACACTTTGTACTTCTTTGTGATAAGGTTGATCTTTTGTCATTGTTTGGGATTTTCTCTGCTTTGTCATAGTGTTGAACCTACAGCACCCAGACATTTATGGTCTGAGTAAACCTGCTTCTAAAATGGCACTGCCGTGGTGTTTTTTTTTTTTTTTCCCTTAAGATTTTTCTTTTAGAGTGGTAATAATGATAGTCACAAAAGGCACACAACCAACCCTTTCACTGAGCCCCACTTCCATCTGTTCTCTATGTCCATATGGGGTTTTGCAGGACTGTTACTTTTGTCAGGCCATGGTCATTTGTGCTTAAGCTCTCATAACCTGACTCCTGATTCCAGGACACTGCTTATCCCAGACCAAAATTCTATCATGCAGACATTTGCTAAAAAGCTGTGCTAAGAGATGAGATATATGTACTAATTGTTCTGCTTTGGTTAGGATGAAAGACTTCATAATCCGTTTAAAGCACTTTGAACAGTGCCCAGCACATGGTAAATACACAGTAAAGTTATTCAGGTGGATGTGGTGTAAAAAACATTGGACACTCAGTTATCTTGTCTTATTCATTTTCAAGTCACCTAAGATCCCCAGGTACTTAACAAAACAGCCCACTTGGCATACATTTATCTATTAAATAGTTTCTGGACATACCTAACAGCCAATTGGTATGCAATCTTTATTATAATCTTAGAAGGAAAATAGTGACCCAACCATTAGAAATATTTGAACGAGCTCATTCCTCAGTTTAGCACACCATGGTGTTGTGAGGCATTAGTGTATTGGTTAGGAATGTGAGCTGCAGACTCAGATCACCTGGGTCAAATCACAGCTCTGCGACATTTGTTCTGTTACCTTGAGTGTGTTTCTTCACCTCTCTGTGCCTCAGTTCTTCAGTAAAACACTGACTTCCCAGGGTTATATTGTGCAGACTACATGAGGTAATGCATGTAAAGCACTTTGAACAGTGTCTGGCACATGGTAAATATACTTACTATTTATAAAGTCAGTTGTTATTATTATTCAGGCGGTCATGATGTGAAAAAAAAAAGCAAACCTGACCACAGTATTCAATAAATCCCTCAAATGAGTTGTGTCATTATGACTACTTTCATGATATTAATGGAAAATATAATTTTACAAGGGCCTCAACGTGGTCTCTAAATGTGTGTCAACAATCATCACATGCCAAGTTACATGAGCTAAACCTGTAGATACAATTATTCTGTAGCCCACTCATAAATGGTCAGAATTAGTTCACATCTGAAGGGTTATTTGACCTTATATACTAGAGTCTGTAAAACATGAAACAAAACAAAAACAGTTAAATGCTCCAGTTATCTTTAGTAGAAAAATAACTGAAATATTGGCACACTGATGTTTTACATGGCCTAGTTTATTTCGCTGTATCACTTGATCAAATATTTTTTCTAGAATGGAATTTGATTTACGTTGTATAAGAGATACATAAACTGGGCTCTTTTTTTTTCCAGAAAGACATGTTTTCTGAAGTTTTCTAATTTTATTCTGATTTTCAGGGAAGGCACAATGAAGCTAGGGATTTGTTTTATTTTTCCTATTTTTTCCCCTCACCAGAATAACGATTCCGCTAATTAAAAGGCAGTGACTAGACCTTAGAAACCTTGTTGTGGTTAATATAGAGGGTTAATGGTTTTAAGAAACACTGCATCCTTACAAGTGCACTGTTCGCCCACTAACTCTTCTAGCTGCTTAAACTGACTTGCGGAGAACAATTAATAGATTTTTAAAACTAATTAACTTTCGCTGTCCTTTGCTTTACTTTGTTTTAGATTTGGAGATAGGCATTCTTTGGCAGGGGTCATATTTCAACTTCTTCTCTGTAAAGATATGAGACATTTATGGTTGAGGGATTGATTTATTTTAAAATGTAAAACTTCCATTTATCATTTTATCTTCTTTAAACAACCCCATTTCTAGTTACATTGTTTGTGGATGGCCTTGTTTAGTTCTTTAAATACCAGGAACAGTTTCATCATCATCAAATATTAACTGCTCACTGAAAGCAGAAGGTGAGTTTAACAAGGTTGCTATATTTACTAAGACTGAGAGAGGATCATTTTTAAACATATTTTTTTTAAAAAGTAGTTTCATCTAGAACATTGTCAGTTCTGTTCACATCTCTGAAATACATTTTGGGTGAAACTTAATATATTTGGTAGATATTCAGGCCAGACAGAATAGATCTTTATTTTTAAAAGAGAAAGAATTTATATCAATAAATTGCTTGCTTTTATGTCAGAACAAAAACAAACAGCAACTTGGCCTAATAAAGAATCACTTCGCTAAAAACAAAAACCCCACTTTATTTAAATACACAGTGCATTTGGAGTTTGGAGTTTTCTTTGGAGTTTTGTCTGATGCTCTAAAATGCCTACAGTTTTAATAACAAATAGCATAAAGGTTTCAGTAAGGCTTTTGGTGATAAAAATATATTTATCATTAACAAAATGTAGAGCTAGTCCATGCCTCAAAGCATTTTAATGCAGTCCATGTCACCAAGTAAATCTTTCTGCTTGGAAATTGCATATTTGGTATTAGTTTGGTAGTTGGGTAGGATTGTGAGAAAAATGCTTATTTTAAAGTGGATACATTTGGCTCTGGCGTTTGAAACATTTCTACTTGTGAATTTAGCAAGACCCTGTAAACAACCATTTGGTATCATGCTTTTACATTTCTTTATCTGAAAGAAAACTTATGTCTAGCAAAAAAAAAAAGGACTGATTTTTATCTCTGTGCCTCTAATTTCAAAAATGCAAAGGTAAATCAATAACTATCTGCCCTTTATATAACCTCTGGGTGGAGGGGTACATGGCTGGCTCTATAGATGTAATTATTTAATTTATTCTTAGCAGCATACTGAGCATTGCAAAGATAAATTGTTTACAGCGGAACAATAATCAGTGCCTTTCTCACCTTTCACTCCCCTTAAGTTTGCAAGATATTTGTCTACATTTAATTCTTCTTTGAAATTTTCTTTTTACTTGGAGACAGGAAATTTAACTTTGCCAAGTGGAAACCGCAAGGTTTAAGTTTAGTGCACAACTAGGACCCTTAGGAATTGGAGGGATTGCCAAATACATTCCTACTTCCCAAGTTTTAGTGCTGTTAAAACTCACTTGAGACCCTTAAGTCATGGAAAACCTAAGGTAACTGGCATGGTTTCAAGGGATAGAAGTCACAGTGTAGGAAAGCCAGTTAGAGAAGGCTTGAAGTTGTGATTTCAGAAGTTACCTGACTGAAACATTCAAACAAAAGAAGAAAGCCCTGGCAGCCATTTGGAAAGCTCTGGCAGAACTTGCAACTTTGGCAAGGAGCGCTGGGAAGCTGACTGTGGGATCTTTCTTTGTAGCCATCATAGGAAAAATCTACATCTTGTTAGCTGTGTGGAGATCTAGTATGGGCAGGAACGGTCAATGTCATTTCAACGGACGATCCAGTTCCTTGGAGTTCACTGTATGCCATGGGGCTTGCTTTGAGCTTTAGTAGGAGGGAGTTGAATTAAATCAGCATTTTCATAACGATTCTCTAAAGAGATATGTTAAAAGGTATTTTATGGGGAAAAAAAGAGGCATGGTTTCTGCGATTGAACTGTGTTTCAGTTTACAAAAGTCAGCAGGTTTCTTTACTCTAGGATATGTGAGAGGGAATCTTTACTACGCTCCGGTGGACTGTTAATCTCCAAGAGGGGAATAGAGTGTGCCATTCCTTACAAGTATTTCACCAGGAAGCTCAGTTTCTGAGGCTCCTCTCTTGGGAATAGTGGTCTGTGGTACACAGACTGAAGGATCTCGAGGAGCCTTTCCAGCTTTACTATTTAATGTTTCTATGACATGTTGTCTATAATATATAAGCTTCCCCAGTGAAGTACAATTGCATTCTCTCTGACCTTACTCATTCTGACTCTTTGATAATTCCAACAAAGGAGACTGCAATCTTAATAAAAAATAAATTCAGGATTGTGTCTAGTAACTGATTCCTAAATGTTCACCATTGCTACTTTCGTGATATACCTGTTCTGTCATGTGGGGCTGTTATGGATTGCCATTTTTGCTGAATATATTATTTTGTTCATTAGAATTAACCATGCCCCTCTACATCTCCCTCTCTTTTAATATGAGTAATCAAGGGTTGACTGAAAAAGACATCTATGCAAATAGTGGCTATTCATGCCATTTTTTGCAGGTTTTGAATATGTATCTGCATCGATCTTATGTGTGCATGTAGAAACATAATACTTAAGCAGATGTTTTCCTGGGCTTTAATGGATGACTTTTGCTTGAATTTGAGTATGCCACCGACAGGACTGAAGAAATTAAAAAGTTAACCTGCCCTCCTCTCCCTCCCCCCCACTAACAAAAAACTTAAAAACATAAAAGCCTCATCTTCCTGTAATAATTCATATGTTCAGAAAAATGTATATAAATTTAGAGTCAGGAGTTCGCCATGGTGGTCACTCACCACGCCCTTCCCCATCCCAGTTTAAAGGAGGAGCTCCGGCAGGCAGGCATCAAAGTCATTTGAATATACAGTTGCGCCACGGTGGTTGGGAAAGTGGACTGGCTGACTGGGTAGGGAGCCGTGCGAAGCTTTGGGTGGGAGGAGCCAGGGAATAAAAAATTGCTTTCTCCAACAGTCAACTTCCTTAAATTCCTTGCAGCTGGTCAGGTAAGCTGGGGCTGAGAGTACCTTCTGCTTTGCTCCGGGCAACTGAAGGCCTAGTAGAGCCTGGGCGGATTCCATAGAGGAGGCTGCTTATGACCTTAAGGTAAAGGGAGGAAAATGGGTTTTTGAGGATTTGACGTTATTTAGCTCAACTCACAAGAGTGGAGGATAGATAGGGAGAGGGTTGCCAGATAATATTTCGTATGGGGCATACTTATCCTAAAAAATTAGTCCTTGTTCATTTGAAATTCAAATTTGATTGGGAGTCCTGTGTTTTCATTTGATAAATCTGGCAACCCTAGATAGGATCCCAGGCAGAAGCCCTAGCTGGGAAGAAAGGGTGCAAGCAGCCGGCATCCTTTTCTGCCCTGGTTCCAAATCACTGTGGTTAGTGACTGGATGGGGTGTCCGGAGAAGGAAGCTGCGGGAACCCTGAGAGCCAGAGATTTGACTGCCTAAGGGCCAAGGGAGATACCCCTTTATGTTGTTTTGTAACAAAGCCTATGTAGTAAGTAGCTTCTTGAAGTTGCATGATTTTGTGTATTTGATTTCTTGGAGTAACAAATTCAATGTCATTCTTTTTTTCTTTCCTTTTTTTCTGTATTTTAATGACATTTTACGTTGGCAGCCATCAGCTACTTTAAAGACAGCGTCCGTGAATCCTTAGCATCGGAAACGCCTTCTGACTTTTGGTAACTGCGCCAGTGTGCTTCAGTTGTCTTTGGGTTTTAATTTGATTCTGGTTGGCTGTTTTGTAAACAGAGATCATACATTCCTGAGGAGCATATTATTGAACAGATATCCAGTTAATATTTTTCTCAAGCAGTTGAAGGTATTTGATTAGACCAGAGGGGAAAAATTGGGGGGGTGGGCAGGAAGCAGATCCGGGGTATTGGGGAGGCAGGCTTGGTTTCACTATGACCAGCAACAATGATTTTTGGTGTTATTTGCTCTTCCAAAAAATTTCAAGCTAATGATTATTTGAAAATAAATGTTTAATTTGAATGCAGCTGAACGTGGGTCTTAAAGCACAGCGGGAACATTTTTCTTGTAAGAAGTCAGCATATGCAATAGACATGCACAAGAAGGCTCCACTCGATGAGATTATCCTGAAGCCTTGTATTGCTCCTTTGTCTCAGCTTCAGGGAATTTGACTTGCAGCTGCTTAGAGAAATGCAGGGTGGGGATGGAGCAGTTGGAGAAGGCAGTTTATTCTAAGCTGACCCTAGAAATGCAGTGCTCCCCTTGGGCAGGCCCAGGTGCTGATTAAATATGAATCTGCTGCAGGTTCCTTTATTCAGCTCTGTGGGCCCCTATATCCTGGAGGCTCTTGTGACCACAGACCCCTGGGAATTAGACCAGGGTTTGTGTCTGTGCCTCATGGGTTCCTAACATTTCTGATTCAGTTATACTGAGTTACCAGGATTTTTCAGCCATGATGGTCACACACACCCCAGGGTATATATATATTCATAGAAAATAAATTGTTACGAATTAGCTATTTTCTGGACCTGAATAGAATAACGGTTCATTTGCAACAGAAAACCAGGAACAGCCTCAGTCATATGTTGCCTCTTGTTCTCTTCTTGGAGGAAGAAGAAAGAACTTAGGAAAGGAAATGGCAAGAGAAGCAATTAGGCCTCTAAGGCCGACTTAGTGTGATGCCCTATAAAATTATTCTCACAAAGTTTATTTATTCATTCAGCAAACTCTTATGGAGTGGTCACTATTCGCCAGGCACAGAAACAGCCCTGGGGGTTCAAAGATGAGGAAGATATAGTCCTGCCTTTAGACAAACTCAAAGTGGAATGGGGAGATAGGCATGCAAACAATGTATCAATGTACACAGTGATAAGTGCTATGATAAAAGGGAGTACAAGATGCACCGGAGACACAAACGGAGGGAGAGGGAAGTGGGGGTGGGATGGGGAGAGGGGTTCAGGAAGATCTTTAAAGAGAAAGAATCATTTGAACTGAAAATCCATATTGGGTAGTGAGAGTCTGCAAACTTGGCTTCTGTCCTTACTGAGCTGCTTGTTAATTAGGACAAGCCACCTCATCAATTTGGCCTTCACTTTCTCTGTAAGATAAAGGTGCACAGATGTTCCTTAAAATCCGGTTCAGCCCTAAATGTTGCGATTCTGGTAATCAGGTTATCTTAGCAGCCGCTACAGAGAACAGTGGTGTGATTGTTGAGCCTACTCCTCCCTTCATCTTTGGAGGTCACCACTTGAAAGATTTCTTGAGGCAGATAGGCGAGAAAATTCTTCTGCCCTCCTTCCAGCTTCTTTTTTTCTTTTTAACATCTTTATTGGAGTATAACTGTTTTACAATAGTGTGTTAGTTTCTCCTTTACAACAAAGTGAATCAGTTATACATATACATATGTCCCCATATCTCTTCCCTCTTGCATCACCCTCCCTCCCACCCTCCCTATCCCACCCCTCTAGGTGGTCACGAAGCACAGAGGTGATCTCCCTGTGCCATGCGGCTGCTTCCCACAAGCTATCCACCCTAGGTTTGGTAGTGTATATATGTCCATGCCCCTCTCTCACTTCGTCACAGCTTCCCCTCCCCTCCCCACATCCTCAAGTCCATTCTCTAGTAGATCTGCGTCTCCATTCCCGTCTTACCCCTAGGTTCTTCATGACTGTTTTTTTTTCTTAGATTCCATACATATGTGTTAGCATACGGTATTTGTTTTTCTCTTTCTGACTTACTTCACTCTGTATGACAGACTCTAGGTCCATCCACCTCACTACAAATAACTCAATTTCGTTTCTTCCTATGGGTGAGTGATATTCCATTGTATATATGTGCCACATCTTCTTTATCCATTCATCCGATGATGGACACTTAGGTTGCTTCCATGTCCTGGCTATTGTAAATAGAGCTGCAGTGAACATTGTAGTACTTGACTCTTTTTGAATTCTTACCTATTCAGACTTGGTGTCTGGTTTGCACCGAAGTCATTGCTCTGTATATGTGTATATAGGATGTCAAGAAAGCAGAGTTCATGAATTTGGGATTAACAGATACAAACTATATGTAGGATGGATAAGCTGTACAGCACAGGGCACTATATTCAATATCCTGTGGTAAACCATAATGGAAAAGAGTATGAAAAAGAATGTATACATATGTATAACTGAGTCACTTTGCTGTACAGCAGAACTTAACACAACAGTGTAAATCAACCATACTACAATAAAATAAATTTTAAAAAAGGAAAGCAGACTTCAGCAGAGATGCAGTGCTGACTGCAGTGGGGGCAGTGCTTGGCTGGCTCATTAATTTTGCCTTCAGTGAACTCAGGAAATGGTTTAATAAAGACATTTTTAAAAAGATTTTTTGTCTGCATCCCAAATTTAAATTAAAAGTTGTATGCAAGATTTTAAGGATGCTTTTTGTGCATATACATCAATATTCATAGATGGTACAATACTGGAGGATATCCATTTTTATAAAGACAGAACTCTAAGAGGAAGAAAATGGGAAATTTGCCGTTAGTATACTGATATCTGGCTAATACTCAGTTTATGTTCATGTTGCCTCACTTTCAGCCATTTCAGATTGTTCCTAGCCCTTAATAGGTCTGTGTTGTAGGAGCCAGGCAACCTACTACATATCATTTGTAATTCTAAAATTACTGTAACTTCCTCTGAGAAGCCATGTCTATGCATATGTAAGTATGTTTCAGTGGGGCAAGAGGATTTTTCATTTAACACATGATCATTAAAGTGAAATAATTTTTTTCATAGAAATCAAATCATCTATTCATTGCCTTTATTTAACATTTAACTTTTAACTCTTGATAGTCTAGCAGAGCAGTGAGATGTCTTTGAAAAGGTAATCCAGTTACCACTGTATTTGAGAGCTTCCCCCCCCACCCCCCATAATTCCTAATGTATTTGAAGAAGCAAGTCATTCTGCAAACAGCTGCTCCTGTTAATATACTGGTGACTGACAAAGAGTAATTTTCAGCTTCCTGGGGTCCTTTTGTTATTCTGATGGATGGTAGAGCTTTCTCTCATGAACATAAAAAAGTACACTTCACAAGGCTTTTCTACCACCAAGTGCCTGGGAAGTCTTGTCTCTGACAGACTCTCACTCTCAACTCCCAAGTCTTAGGTGGGATTTGAATCTCTGCAATCAGTCAAGTACTCTTTGTGCTCATTTGTGAAAAGCCTGAAGGTAGAAAAAAGGAAATAGATTGAATTTTGGAGGTTTTATGAATGCTCTGCAACTTTGTCCTTTGTCATCAAGTTTTTGATGCCGATGTATTTCAGAAATTTCCTTGGTCATTTAGTCCGCTGCTGCTTTGGGGTGCTTTTTCAAAGAGAGGGGATGGCAAAGGGGAGCGGGCAGACTCACAGAGTAGCGCTTACTTCAGTACAGAGTCACTCTGCCATTGAATCACTTTGCTGTTTTCTTGACTCCGTACCACAGTGAAAAACCCAATGAGAATGATGTGATTTTTAAGGCCAAAGGAAATGGAAAAGGAGTGAAATTGAGGCGCGCCTAAATGAGCCTGCACTCTAATCTCTTCAGTGCTTTAATTCTGTGTGTCTGTGGAGGGGGGGGGGGGAGGGGCTTACACGTTTTGACCAGCCTTAGCTGCTGTTTTTCGGATAGAGCCAGCTCTACCAGTGGATGGCAATTTTCACAGGTACAACATTTAGAGTCGTTGATGACATGGCCTCCTACTTTGCACTGAACACATGGCAACTCTTAACCTGTGGGTCTAGAAGGAGGGCTTGGACACAATTGACTTGGCTTGGGAAACACAATGGGTGATTTTTTTCAGCCCAAGATAGTTTCTGGGCTGTTATAGACCTGATGTGATAGGGAGTCTTAATAGCCCATTCACAGTGCTTAGCTGGCCTCAGGAAAACATTGGAACCTTTCTACTCCATAGTCGCTGCTTTTCCAAAGGACAAAAACAATAAGTGATTACATACTGTGCTGGGCAGATCCCTCCTCAGCCTCCACTCCATCCCATTCATACATGCTTACCAAAGCCTTAATCCCCTCCAAGGACTAAAAGCAAATGTTAGCAAACGTCAAGAACAAAGTTTGCCACCCTCTCCCCAACTCCAATTAAAGTATTTTGGCCTATAATTAAGTTTGGGCCTCTTGAAGAATGAATACAGGGGAGATTTGTTATCACCAAGTCTTGTGCATATAAATATATTATCCTGAGTCCTAAAGTCGTTTTGAAAAAACTTGAGGGGCTTGGCTTTCTTTTGAAATATTGTGTTCCACAGATAACATTGATGTTAAATTATTTGTTCTCATCTATTGTTTGGATAGAAAATGCAGGGGTTTTTTTTCTTTATAAGCTTTCTTTAACATAAGAAGCAGTCTCGTAAGGTAGTGTTGCTGTGCATGTGCATTTTTATAGAATTAAATGATGGATTCTGTCATTCAAAAGAGAATGCTTTATAAATCAAGTAAAATCTCATAACTAAGATGAATAAGTGTTTTAAAATCTTATGCTGCCTCATATTCCATACTTTAGTTTTATAGCCTAACTTGATGTAATTTTTAAAGTAATTTTTTCTCTATTTCTGTATACCATTTTTGACTTGTAAAAATGTCATTAGTTTCCCAAGGAAAAGCTTAAGAAAAGTTATTATATATAAAGGACAGTAACATAACAGCACAAAGGCAGGTAGCAATTCTTTATCTGTAGATTGGCAGGAAACGTGCCAAATACACCACGTTCTCTCACTCCCTTCCATTCTCCTTTCCTCTCTGATTACATTCAATGTCAATGATGTTAAAACTCTAAACTGTAACAAATGGCAAAAATCCTAAGGTATTCCTTTTCCTTTTTTAAAAAACTGATCTATTGTTTGGAATTCCTGAACGTAAGAGAGAGTCCTCATCTAATTTTGGGGGCGCAGGGAGTGGGTTACAAATTGTGTTCTGTTTAAATGTTTATGGTTGTGTTTGCCACTTGTCTGGGAAAGCTATCAAGGTGGGTTTGTGATCCTAAGGCAATCCTGCTCAGCAGGTGCCTGGTTTCTTTTTTCAGGGCTGCTATGCAACTGTCCCAAAGCCTGGGAATTGGAGCAATGGTCCTAAATGCTAGTAGGCAGCAAGAGGAAAGATAGTCTAAGGAGAAGGAAGGTCAGGACTAAGTTGTTCAGACCTGGTTAGGGAGCAGGATTTCCAAATGCAGCTGCGGTTAGTGACAAAAAGACCTGAAATTCAGAAGACGGGTCAGAGGTAGAGATAGAGATTTAAGATCTGAGCAATTGCAGTGAGAGATGAAATTTTACCAGCACTTCATTTCTCCAGGGGAAAGAGATTAAGGAGGAGAGCAGAGGATTTAGGACTGTACCTTGGGGAAATCTTTAATGTTAGGGTGTAGGAGGAAAAGAGAAACCCCGGAAGTATAAACTACCATGCTTGGCTCTGGAAGCCACCAAGTGTCACTACTTCCCCTGAGCTGTTAATTCTGAGCCAGATAATCCCAGTTATACTGAGTGGAGGGTGGAGAATCTGGGAACTAAAATCCTTGTGACTATCTTTGCTTTGATGCAGGTTGTAGTAGGTGTAAAAAGAAGCTTATGTTTCCTCTTAGGGGGGACATTACTGGGGGGAACCCTCCATGACCACAATTTTTAGCGCATATAAGGATTTCCTTATAGTCCTTATATGTGCTAAAATTATGTAGCTGTTTCCTAGGCTACTTAATGAGTTCAGGAAGACTGGGTTCATACCACCCTCAACTCTTACTACCAATAAATTCTTCCTCTTCCAGGATTTTCAGAGAAATATAAAGGCACATTGAACTAAGGTATTATTTGATTTTATAAATAGTTTGATTAAAAAAATTTGATCAAATTGGAGAAACAACAGGACAAGCCTGATGGAAAACAATAGTGGCTTCCTTGACTTCTCAAGCTATGTTTTAAGTTATATTCAGCTTCCTGCCAGGGGAGGTAAAATAAAAGAGCCACCTCATCCCACTGATCTGATATTTAAAAGAGCAGTTGCAGTGCATCTGGTTTTGCTTTATAGGTAACTCTCTAAAATTTCGAAGGACACACCTTGATTCTCAGTGAAATTATAGGAATGCTTGGATAACAAGATAACTAAATATGGAGAAGTGATTACATAATCCGTTAAGGCATCATAAATAGGGAAAATTCATAGCGTGTGTTGAAAACACTTGATGAACTAACTGACTTTCTCCTGGGAATTCGGGTGGCCTAGCAACTTGCACTCTTGGGTTCAAAAAAAGTTGCCTTTTTTTCCCACCCCTCCCTCCAGTAAGCTCACGCGCTATAAAGGATCTTAGCAACTGTGGGAAAAAGAATGGCTTGCAGTTGTGCTTATCTTAAAAGGATTATGGCGGACCTAGTAATCCAAATGAGAGAATCATTAGCTGCTTTGCTCAGTGCTCAAGAGTTAAACAAACACAACAGGTCACATTTGAGAAGTGATAAATACCTGTTCAGTGACATCCTTTGCTACCACGTAGTAAACACCATAATTATCAGCCATATCAGCATTTAGGTAATACCAAATGCATGTTTAGTTCCACAGGACTGACATATGATCCTGTCTGGAAGTGCTTAAACCATCCATAAAACATTCGAATACCGGACACTCCCAAGTACACTTTGGTCTCAATTATCCAAGTGATCCAGGGCCAGTGCCTCTGGAATCTACAGAACAGCATAGCCCCAAGGTAGAGATTTATTCTTTGATTAACAAAATATCAGTGGATTTCAGGATGTTTCTCACATTGTATGGATTCAGGAAAAAGAACTTTAGAGCCAAAATTGTCCAGAATAATGGATCTAAAAGTTTTAAGATACATTTATGTGTATATATGTAATATTTTCCCTCAGTTTTCCTGATTGTTTATGTAGATCCACACCCTAAATCATATTTAACATGCATGATGTCTCATGTTGGGAAATTTTTATACAAATCTGTAATGTTATGATGATACACTATTCCTAATGTTTTATATTTTAAACATAAGTTGATGCGTATCAAAGTAGAGCAGAGCAAAGTGGCTAAGAGAATAAGTTCTGGAATCAGACTAACTGGGTTTTAGTTCTGGTTTTGTCACATGTTAGCTGTGCAAGCTTCTCTCAGTCTCAGTTTCCTCACCTGGAAGATGAAGATTATGAGAGTATCAGTCTTAGGGGCCTTGTATGAAGACTGAATGCATTCATTCAAGTAAAGTACTTATGACAGTACATCACATATGCTACGAGATTAATAAACTTTTCTTATTTTCTTAGCCATACCAGATTTTTAGAAATATTAATGTAAATTCATCTAATCCTTCATTTTCAGGGTCGGTGTGCTAGAGAGAACTGCAAGTACCTTCACCCTCCTCCGCATTTAAAAACGCAGCTGGAAATTAATGGACGGAACAATCTGATTCAACAAAAGACTGCTGCAGCCATGTTCGCCCAGCAGATGCAGTTTATGCTCCAAAATGGTCAAATGTCATCACTTGTAAGTCACAGTGCTGCTTTTTCAAAATTGCATATGTATGTCTTTTATTTTTTAAGGATATATATCTACATTGGAATAACCTTGCAGGGCCTTTGGGAAGTTAGTCACCAAAGGATTGAGGACGCAAGCTGATAGGTTAATTGGCACTACAAAGCCGCTGTGCATGTGAAGGGAGCAATCAGGTGCGCTGGTTTTAAAACCTGGGTTGCAGGAACCATGAAACTAGTTTATAGAAGAATATTAATAAAGGAGCAGGGACATTTTAAGAGGAGGAAGAGGTTTGATTATTATTACATATAACCCTTTTAATTTTAGGATATTAATTCAAACAAATTTCCTTGCTCTTAGATGGTAGTTTTGTTGTTACTTTTTAATAGACTTTTTTATTTTTAAATAATTTTAGATTTAAAGAAAAGTTGCAAAGATAGTACAGAGAGTTCCCATATTACCCCTCACCTGGTTTTTCCCACTGTTAATATCTTATATTTCCATGGTATATTTGTCAAAACTAAGGAACTGACATTTACACATTACTATTAACTAAACTCTAGGCTTTATTCAGACTTCACCAGATTTTCCATTAGTGTACCCTTTCTGTTCCAGTGTCCAATCCAGGATACCACAGTGCATTTATTGGAATCCTGTCTCCCCTCTCTCCTCTGGTCTGTGACCATTTCTCAGTCTTTCCCTGTTTCCCATGACCTTGACAGTCTTGAGGAAGACTGGCCAGGTAGTTGATGGGGGTTTTACTAGCCAAGCTTCCCTTTGCTGAAATTAATAATATTTTGGCGTCATTCTAGACCAGTGTCTAGTATTTGTGTGGATCAGTGAGTTTAAAAATGGATCACCTAAAAAGTAATTTTGTCCTATGGAGAATTCATCTTGTCCTGATACCTTAAAATATAAAGTTGTAGTTTGGTCTTAGAGTTTTAAGGGGGAATTGAAAACTGTCCCTGTCTACTGAGTTCTTCCAGGTCTCAAATTTAGTTCCATGGTGTCTCATTCTAATTCCAGCTGGCCTACTTCCTTTTAACCATTATCCGGATACTAATTTGAAAGGCTTATGTTTTATTTTTTTGTAACCCACTTCATTGGTGACTATATAATGAACACACTGAAAACTGAAAGATGTATATAGTACATTTAGATGCAACAAAAATGTGGGAATAGGTCAATCTGCTCTCAGCAACGTGTATCTCATTCAAGGACATCTGTATAGATAGGGCACCCCTTAATTGGTACATCTTTATAGATAATGCAAAAGACAGGTGCTTGGGGCATTGAAAAGTCACTAAAATTTTGTACCATGATACTCTTTCCAGAATGTCTAGAAAATTTTAAGTAAAATAAATAGACTTCATGTTTTACACTATTCATTTGCCAAAAACATTTGCCTTGGAATTCAGTGCTGATTAATTACATTGATGAATTCGTTCCCAGAAGGTCACCAGTGAGCTCCCTGGAGTACCTCTTTGATCTTTAGTAATACTTTACATGGTTGAACTCCTTCAAACTCTGTCCTTAGCTTTCAAACACTGAAGTATTTCAGTTTGTCCTTACTCCTGAAGGGATAAGGAAGAGAAAGTGTTCTAGATACTGAGAACAGTATGAACAAAGCCACAGAGAGATGAATATGCTTGGTGAGTCCAGAAAATGTGAGTAGATGGGGAATAAAGCAAGGGAGCCTTTTACCCACCATTACTACTCTTGGCCTCTTGTGGGATGTCCCAATTTCAGACTGAGGAAAGAATAGGAGCCAGATTTTATCATACACCTGAGCCCAGCATTTCCTATACAGCCGGAGCATATATTTTTTCATAGGTCAAGGGACATCAGTCAACTACCCTGTTTCAGGGAATCAGAGAGCAAGGGCCTGGGGTAAAATAGGGGTAAAGACAGAAGGCAGACTATTCATCTTCCCTTCAGCCTCCAGTCAAGTATCTCCATGCCAAGTCTCAACCCTTCATGCATTATTGATTAGGGAGTGGCTTTTTAGAGTCCAGTGAGAGATCCGTTGAGTTTTTCAGCCTCTTGTGCTTTCTAATTTCTTCCTCCATGCTTTCTATAATAGAATACATTTCCCTTTCTTCTTCAATGAGGGTAATTTCAGGCTGCAGAATATGACTGATATGACTCCCAGGAGTACACTTTATTTTATAGCATATCACAAGACACAAGACACTGCTTAGAAGACCCCAGGGAACAGTTGGAAATGGCTTTTCTACCTTGTAGATTATTTAACAATAGCTGTTGTGATGTGATAAACTGATAAAAGATTGATTTCTGTAGTTACTATGTGTACAAAAAGCTAACCTCCAGATGTTTGATATGATCTTCTTTTGTGGTCTAGAAAGCTGCCTTGTGGGCGTGTTGTAATTGAGCTAGTGTGAGCAATTTTAAGTGACATTTACCAGTCTGACTTGAAAGAACTGTTCTTTATTATGGATCTTGATTTTACTATGGAAGTAACGTATAATTTTACTTCATTTCCTTGGTACCTACTCTCCCCAAACAACTCCCTATCCCTTCTAACTGCACCCTCCTCCCGCCCTGATCATCTGATTCTTTTCTCTAAAATATTCAAGCTTTTGTTTAAATTTCCAGTCCTGCTGTTTGTCTGGCTGCGTATTTAGACCCATTTGGTATCACTGCCTTGAACCTCAGGTCTTCCCACAAAACACACTTTGATCTGTTTCTAGGATACCAGAAGAGCACATCTGCTTTTGGAAAATTGAGTATGGTTTGCTTATTATAAGCCCCCCAGATAAAGGGAATGTCAACCTAAATGTAGCTAGAGAACAGATTCTGTTCAGTGTGACTGAACAATGAATAAAAGCCACACCTAGTCAATTTGGGTGGAATGCTTGCTGTAGCAGGCAAGTTTGTTCACTGTATCTAACAGGTCTGAATTGACATTTGCACGTATAAAATTCCACCTCAGAAAGCTCTTGTTAGCTTTATTGAGGAAGTTTAGCAAGTGAGGCAAAGGGTGTGACTCCCTTGTATTTTTCAGTGCAGTTTAAGAGAGATTGTTGCTGATGTTCACAGCAAAAAATTGTTCGATTAAGAACTCCCCTTGGAATAATTAAGAGGCAAACACGAGCACTGGAGAAGAATTTTAGGGCAAGCAGACACATTGGATTCCAACTCTCAAGCAAAGCTAATGTTTCAAAATTTCAGGTCTTTTCACAACTTGGGGTCTTTATTACAGAAAGAAATTTCCAAGGAAGGATTCTCACTGCTGGATGTAATATATGCATGTAAAAGGTGGATATGATATTTATAAGGCTATTAAAAATATCTTTGGCTCAGACATTTTGTATAATCTAGACCTGTCTATATCTAGTAAATTCCTTTTGCTTCTCTGTTTGAATGTGGTGATTCACATGGAAGCAGTTCTTTACACGCAGGTAAACTTGACCCAGTCGGGTGTATTCACCTGATGATTCATACAGAGATTACTGGATCAGCCATCACGGTGTGCCAAGTCCTCTGGTCCTGCTCTATGCTTTTCATGACTTGCATTCCTGTGGCCAAGTCATAGTGTTCCAAACCACAGAGGCTGTAAACACGGGACTTCAGTCTTTTTCTTTATCACAGATAGAATCATCTGATGTCTGTCTGGACCCTCTCCACCTTTTTGCATCATTTTTACAATTTTATTTACCAAATATATTTCTCAGAAACAAGCTTATATGTCTGTTTGACATTAATATAGTAAGGAATGAAGGTGATGTAACACTTCAGGACCAAATGGGGAAAAATAGGAAGTTGCAGTAGATAAGAGGAAGGGAGATATACTAATTAGTGAATAATTTCAGTATTTTTAGGCTCCTGTGTTTTGAATGTTTTTCTTCTTTAATTAAATAGGACCTCTAAGATATTATTCTATGCAACTTTGGACCGGGACAGATTTCAGTGAATAGAAGTAAAATTGCAAAATATTTATTTACTTTTTAATTTTTGAAAATGTTAAATGATCTTGTAGTTAAAGATGAAAGGATAATATCCTTCCCTCACCAAGATACATTCTACACTTTGCATATTCACCCAGAGTTATAGTTTTTCTAGCTCACATAAACTAGTTTGATTGAAGTATATATGCTATCTCCCTGTTGCCAGGGCTCTTCTATTAAAAAATTATCATTAAAAAGGTGAGCAGGGCTTCCCTGGTGGCGCAGTGGTTGAGAGTCCGCCTGCCGATGCAGGGGACACGGGTTCGTGCCCCGGTCCGGGAGGATCCCACGTGCCGCGGAGCGGCTGGGGCCCGTGAGCCGTGGCCGCTGAGCCTGCACGTCCGGAGCCTGTGCTCGGCAACGGGAGAGGCCACAGCAGTGAGAGGCCCGTGTATCACAAAAAAAAATAAAAATAAAAATAAAAAATGGTGAGCAAGACATTTTGTAGATTTAATGGAGAAGGAAATTCTTTCCATTTTCCAGATTACCAGTCTCATGGTCAGTACAGAAATTACAGTGAATTTTAATGAAGATTCTTCCGTGAGTTTCTCGTCTTTCATCTCGATGTGGTGACTGACATTCGGTGTTTTGTAAAGTGATTTTTGCAAAATGTTCAAGTCAGTGGACGACAGGTATTATGTAATTATAAGATTAATATGCTCTTAATATAATTATGACTGTCATTATCATGTGAAATTCCACATTGACTGAGGTTGAGCAGATCATATCACAGGAGTGTTTGGAGTGATACCATGCTACAACCCCAAAATTTTATCAAGATTTTACTAAGGTTTCTAAAAAATTAGAAAAGATTTTACTTTTAAATATAGCAACTGAGACCTAATATTATGTATTTGTTCCACAAATTGTTCCCAGGTGTAGGCTTACCTTGGGGTTAGTGAAGGCTCAGGGCCCCTCATTTGCGTGGTGTCGTGCCAGGGCCCTGGGAGGAGGCGTAGCAATGTGTTTACAATGTGTTTGTAAAATTTGCCAAAGATATTTGTGTATCCTTTGTTCTGAAGGCCTAAACTTGGGGCCCCACAGATCCTGGATTCACTCCTGATTGCAATTACTTGTCCAAAGTAGAGTAGTTATTCAGGTCCTTTCCCCAAGGCTGTGCATGTCACACAGCTTAAAGCTCCTTTTAGAGTAAAGCAAAATAAATCACACCAGCTGGAGGTTTGCTGCCTTGCCCCAACTTGGCTTAATATACAATGTGAAATCTGTTTTTTTAAAAAGTGAAATGAAAATGCTACACTTTTGCTGTCAAACAGAGGGCATTTGTACATGATATCTTAACAGTGCGCAGTTTCTTTGATAGTAAGGAATCTCAGCACTCTCCCTTTATCCTCCCTCATATGTCCCCAGGAGATAAATTAAAATGTAATCTCACCCTCCCTTTATCCTCCCTCATATATTTCCAGGAGATAAATTAAAATGTAATCTCCTCTCAGCCCATTTTGTGTCCTCCTCTGGATCTGGTTAGCTCAGTTGGTGAGAGGCTGGTGCTAATGAGACCATGTGGGCCCGTTAGCTTTCCTGCTCACGGTGACAGTCTAAGCTCCAGCAGCTACCTCAGCATGGCTTGCCGTTCATCACCAGTGAGGTGAAGGCAGGAAGTTGGGAGGATCTGTGAAAATCGTTTTCCCTGACGGAGGGTAAAAAATCACAACAGCAACGAGAAACCAAGCCAACGCTTGGCAATCTCACCTAGAGAGGAGGATATTTTTTTTTCTTATCACCATCCTCTTGCTCAGATCAGTAGAGTTCAGTGGTTTGTCACTGAGAGGGCCATCAGGAGACCTAGCATGAAAAAATGTGGTTGCCCTCCCCACCTGATAATAATCTTTCCCCCAAATAATCCTAATCTGCCATAATAATCTTTATAGATGTACTAAATATTATTTGAAAACCTTCTTCACCTAGTCTCCCCTCTTAAACCATTCTGTGGATATCAGAAACACTAGCAATTCAGTTGTCCCCTGGGACCACACATTTTGTAATAAGAAGTTGCATATTTCAGCCTGTAGTATCACTAAACCGTTTTTTTTTTTGCAGAACTCTTCATTGGATACCTTTTGATACTGATGATTTAGCCACTCCAATTAAAAACTGCCACGCATACATATGTGTGGGTGTGTGTACGTGCATGTGTATGTGTTATACAGTACCCTGTGCTTCTCATACTGTTTAGCATTTCAAAAGACCGTTTGGGAGTGGCCTTCTGCTTAAAGTTTTCCCCAGTAGAGACCAAAACGGATGGATTTTTCAATCTCTCTGCCACTACTTTCGATCCCTGAGTGTTTCTTTTGTTTTGTGATTTTTGATTTGGATTTTTCTAACTGGTAAACCTAAAAGTAATCATTGGCTTAGGAATCCCTTTTGACTCAATTCACTAAATATTTCTTGAGCATCTACTCTGTGCCAGGCATTTATAAGAGTAAGAGATGGATTAAAAGGTGAATTAGAAACAGTCTCTACCCTCTAGGAATATATGATCTAACAGTAGTGAAATGGTGGATTAATGTTTTCGCGATCCCCTTCATTTCTGCTTTGTACCTGATCCTCTGTATTTATAGCTTTAGGCTTTCTTTTTTCCTCCGTAGAGTTATTTTTATATTAGCCATGCAAGGTTTTGTTTTAGCTTGTGTTGTTGTTTTGGTGGTGGTGGTGCTTTGTTGAACCTCTGATAATTATAACCCTTTGCACCCATTTATCCTGGATTTGCACTGAGATGTCTCTAGTCTCCAGGCTTCCTGTGGGTTCTTGGCTTTTCTCAGCTCTTGCCATTTCCCCCCTCCCCCCAAACCCTTCCTTTTTTCATACCCGTTGTTAAAATTGGGTAACCACTTGATTTTTAAAATACTTTTTCTTTCCTAGTGGTATACTAAAGTTAATTGAATTGTCACTGTTATTACATAGCGATTCACCAACAAATAATTTTTAGGGCAGTTCTTGTTCACGTCTCAGGAGCAAAGTAAAAAACCCCTCACCCATATGAGGAAGAAGTCAGTTACCCTTCTGCCAGATCCTTACCTCTCGGAATCAGCTGTGGATTATAATTCCTGACCTGCTCTGCAGCTTCTCCCACCACCTACTACAGGCAGATCCAAACCATGACTCGTTCCCTCTTTCTTGAGATACTTTACACCTTTTATATGCACAATAATCTATCGACCCTTCCCCTACCTGTCTTCCTTCAATGCTTCCCCTTATTTGGAGACTTCCATGATTAATAAGGTCAGAAGAGCCAGGTCTAGGTGAGGATAACTATTCACTTTGACCCTTGAATGTATTTGTTTTTCTTTGCTCTCTCTTGGGCCACAGTGACTTATTCATTAACAAGTGTGATTAGTACGTAAACACCACTTATCAGCTTGCATCTGTTTATAAAGTTCACTCTCAATTATTGAGGGACCAATTAACTAGTCTGGAAGTTATGTGGGCCTCCTGCAGTGTGCCTTTTGGCCACTTCAGTCCCCCTAGAACAACACTCAGAGAATGTGGAGGTGACCAAGCAAAAACTGTGAAACAAAAACGATTCAGTTGTGCTCCTTGTGAACAGCTAGTAAAGTCTGATGGAAACGAAAATGATACATTTCATTGTGCTTTGGGATTATCTACGGATAGAAATATGCATGGTGAAAGGGGCTTCCTTTTGTACTATATAAATGCTTGTAAATGAGTAATAAAATTAAGGTCTTATGAGTGCTAAAGTTAAGAGTGCTATTTTTCTGTTATTAAAATCAAGCCAACAAATTGTTACCAAATGTTTACCATCCTATAAAAGAAAATCTTTAGTAGTCCACCTTTAGACAGGAGTTTAGAGAGAGGAGACCTCAATTATGATGTTGACTTCAGGCCAGGATTAGCCTAAGTGACTTAAGTGTCTTGCATTCATCCAACAATAATTGTAACTGGCCTTGGATATTATTCAAGTAACTACAAATAGATCTAGGCTGTGGGGAGATACAGAGATGGATTAAGCATAACATTTAATTTTTATTTCTTTATACTAGCTTGAGGAATAACAAATTTTAAGTAATAAATCAGTGTTACTAAGATATATATATATATATAAACTAGACATATTTATTTGAGGCATCATTTTTCACTGAGTTGTATTATTATTCAAAGGTGCTTCAGAATCCTTTAAGGCCAAAATGTGGTGGCTCCTAAAATTTTACCTTTACAGGAGTCCATCTATCTCCCCATTCTTAGTCGCTGAGTAGTTATTGTTTTAGAAACAAATAGTTAAGAACATGAATTTTACTAACTATGTAAAAGAACATTTTAGTGAATACTTTAGTATCTGTTTCTAAGTCTAACTTCTTCAACTTATGGAATCTTTATAATTAGTGCTTTACTTCAGAAATTGATGGAGTGCTTTATTTTTTGGAATCCTGTAGAATGAGGATCAGCAAAATTTTCCCTGAATGACTAATAAATATTTGAGGCTTTGTGGGACAAGAAACAAAGTTGAGGATATTATGTAAGTACTTCTGTAACAAGAGAGAAAACAGATATCCACACTTTTTGTTATACAGGTCTACGAGTGAGTGCAGTGGCATTTATTTATGGACAGTGAAACACGAATTGCATATAATTTTCATGTGTTATGAAATATTACTCATCTTGTACTTTTTTCAACCATTTAAAAAGGTAGAGAATAACAAATGCTGGAGAGGGTGTGGAACAAAAGGGAACCCTCCTACACTGTTGGTGGGAATGTAAGTTGGTACAACCACTATGGAGAAGAGTATGGAGGTTCCTTAAAAAACTACAAATAGAGCTACCATACGACCCAGCAATCCCACTCCTGGGCATATATCCAGACAAAACTATAATTTGGAAAGATACATGCACCCCTATGTTCATAGCAGCATTATTTACAATAGCCAAGACATGGAAACAACCTAAATGTCCATCAATAGATGAATGGATGAAGAAGATGTGGTATATGTATACAATGGAATATTACCCAGCCATAAAAAATAATGAATTAATGCCATTTGAAGCAACATGGATGGACCTAGAGATTATCATACTAAGTAAAGTAAGTCAGAAAGAGAAAGACAAATACCATATGATATCACTTATATGTGGAATCTAAACTGTGACACAAATGAACTTATCTACAAAACAGAGACAGACTCACAGACATAGAGAACAGACTTGTGGTTGCCAAGGGGGAGGGGTGGGGGGGTTGAATTGGGAGTTTGGGACTAGCAGATGCAAACTAATACCTGTAGAATGCATAAACAACAAGGTCCTACTGTATAGCACAGGGAACTATATTTAATATCCTATAGTAAACCATAATGGAAAAGAATATGAAAAAGTAGTATATATATATATATATATGTATATATATGTGTGTGTGTGTATATATATATATATATATATATATATATATATATATATATATATACTGAATCACTTTGTTGTACACCAGAAACTAACACAACATTGTATATCAACTATCCTTCAAATAAATTTTAAAAAAATAAAATAAAATACAAATGTAGAAACCACTCTTACCATTCTGGCCATACAAAAACAGGGCAGGCTGGATTTGGTTCAGGAGCTGTGGTTTGCCAACCGTTACCCTAGAACACAAGCTCTTAAACAGTAAGTCGTCCATAACCCCACACCAGGGGTGAGTTTCATGAGATCCTTGAACTCCTTGAGATTACATGCAGTTTATGCACATATGAATTTTTCCATGGACAGGGTCTACAGCTCTCATCAGGCTCTCAGAGAAGTTCAGGACTCGAAAAAGATTAGGTGCCACTGTTCTAGAGGCAATTCACCAAATTTTAGAAAGCATTTCCTAAGGCCCTGATAGTTCCTCGGTACTGTGCAAGTAACTGGTAGCTCGCGGGAATTCCTACCCTAGCAGCTAATACTGCAAGAGACAGTGAGGGTAAATAATTGTCTAGGTGATCTTTGTATTCATATAGTCAGTTGTCACCATCATTCCTGTTGGTTTTATAAGTCTCAGAGAAAGATGAAAATCCATACCCCCTGTTCTAGGAGGAAAAGTTTTCTCATATTTTCAAATATTTAGGAAATAATTTAGGTTTGAGTGAATATCTGAAACATATTTAAGTGCCCAGACCATTCAGGCTGTAAATGGAAATCAGATTCAACCCGTTAGGTACCTTTTTCTTTAAAATTAAGATTACCCCACTAATTGGTTCATGTTAGCTCAACTGACATCAAAGGCTGCAATACAGGTATAGGAAGGATTAAAGTTGCTTATTAAAATTGAATGTGTGAACTTGCAGGCTGCCTGATATAACAGGTGGCTGTTAACTAAAGCTAAGCCCTTGAATGTTCAAATTCATGAAAATGGAGTAGTTACCCTGGGGCAGAGGTGGTGGTGAGAAACAGAAATGTCCATTTGAAAATAAATAAGAAACTCAGGAGTTCCTCCCTGTGCCGGAGGGTTGGGAATTAAAAAACCTGCTTCTTCTCAATAAACAGAGTTATAGAATGAAGTTTATACCAGGGAGGAAAATGGTTATATAATCTACAATAATAACTTTAAAACCTAAGCATGGCACAGTATAACCCTACAAACCCTAAACTTTTTCAGCAAGTCCCTTGCACTATTTATATAGACTTTTAATTTTCAACTTGTTTTCATACAGTTGTAACATATAATAAACCTAAGAGGGTTAAAACATATTCTAAAGAAAGCAGAAGTTAACCAGGAAATTTCCCCCCAAAAAGGAAGGAAAAAATACAGAAGTTCAGAGCTATTATAAATAGGAAGCATTGCTTACATGTACATTATTCTTAAATATTATTAATTGATCGGTTATTTATTAGTGATTAATGATTTTTTAATCCGGAAAATTCACTCACCTGCAAGTTTTCTTTTTAATTCAGTAGTTTTTAAAAAATGTAATAATGGCTCTTCTTGGTTCTGTGACAAGCAAAAGCAACAGAGCAAGAGACAAAAGCAAGGAGAATAGGATGGTAAAATGGTAAAAATTTTATTATGAAAGTCAGAAAGGAAAAAGAAGTAAAACAGAGAGTACTGTTGTGTGGTGCAGATATAGAGTTTTTACCATTCGAGATTCTTGCTAATTTTGAGACAACCATGAACCATCAAGTTGATAAAGTCTGCCTTATATAAAATAATATCACATCAGCTAATTCCTGGAGCTTCATATCTCATTCCATGAGAAGTATGACATGTCCCTATACCCTGTTACATCACAGCGCTAGTTAGGCTGGGTCAGCCCTTGGCTTTTGTCCTCAAACCTTAAAGCACCTCCCTGACTGCCCCGTCATCTTTCCTGCCACCTGGTGTCACCCCTTTCCTCTTAAAGCTCTTGGCCACCATGCCTTCTCTACTTAACCCTGGTGAGTCTTGCCAGTTTGGGGAGGAGAGGGCATGCTCTTTCTGCCCTTCCTAATTTGCCAGTTAGCTAATGATAAACTCATCTAAGGTAGGGTGCTGATGGGGAAGACCTTCCTTCCAAGCTGAATGTGGTTTATAACAGGGGTTTCATGGAGAAGGCTGTGCTATTGAGAGTTTCAAGTCCGACTAGGGAGTGGCACCATGAATATAGATCGCCCCTCACGTCATACTCCATATGGACTTCTATTCTACCTGCATTCAGAGCTGTTCCTATTAATGTGATTTAGCAGAAGGTGTGGGCATAGCTTGGCAGTACAACAGATGATTTTTTTAGTGAAAGAAATAAAAAGAAAGCAAGAAAGAATGATGCTATTAGTAATACATGAGACATCACCATTTGCATGACAATGTGCTACCTACCTTATAAAGTCACTATTAGAAATGTACTATATTTAACCATGATTTGTTATTCATTCATTAAAATGTTTACATTTATTTTTAAATTATGTCATTGATTATATCAGTCAGTCAGTCATTCACTATATATTGGGTACTATAGGGGAGACAAGAGAACTATCAAATAAATTATGACCACATTGAGAAGAGAAGACACCCACATAGGGAACAAACTGGAAAACAGCACAGTAAAGTGATAAATTATGTGGTTACAGATAATAAAGGCAGTACATATATGAAACTCTTTGAGATCAGGACCACCTAGAGGGGTGGGATAGGGAGGGTGGGAGGGAGACGCAAGAGAGAGGGGATATGGGGATATATGTATATGTATAGCTGATTCACTTTGTTATACAGCAGAAACTAACACAACAATGTAAAGCAATTATACTCCAATAAAGATGTCAAAAAAAAAAAAAAGAAAACCCAAACATTTGACTAAAAGTTTTCAATAATTTCAATTTAGATTAAATGGGAATTAATAACAAAACTGTGTATCATCTAGAGTGAAGTGTTTATAACTACGCTGTGTTACCATACATTATATGTATATTTGTCAGTTCAGAATTTGTTTTCAATTAGCCTAAATTAGTTTTTTGTTGTCTCCATAAAGGTTGAGTATTTATGGAGATTAACATTTTTTGTGACGTTTACAATAAGATTTGAGTCAAATAAAAGAACCTGTTCATAAAAAAAAAAATAGAAAAGCCAGTAAGATTCCTTTGCATTTCCAAGACTTTTCTTTACAAGTTACACTCTAGTTGTATGTACCTTATAATCCTGTTCTCTCTTCCTGCCCAATAGGGATTCTCGTAGCATTTCTAGGGCCCCCTTTTAACCTGTGCACATCATCTGATCCCCGAGATAAAGACAAGGCTAGGCAAGTCAGATTCATTTGTAAAATAAGACCTCTAAAAAAATGACCGTACTAATTTCATTTTAGGTAGACAGCAAGAAGTTCTTACAATTCTCACTTTTCAAAATCTACCCCCTTTTCCCTCCCTTCTTGCTTTCTTCCTTAATTGACAGTGGGCCAAGAAGCAAGTGTTTGGTAGGGCAGTTGGGAACCATGGTAGGACCAGCAGCTTTGGAGCCAAGCAGTACTGCGAGGAAGGGGAAGGGGAGGAGGAGGGTGGGACGAAGGGGGAGAACCTGAAGTCTGTGTGCAAAGGCCATGCTCGTGTGAGGAGATAAGGCAGATTGCCCACGTATATGATATCGTTGGTGACATGGTTTTTAGGTAAAAATGGAAGTGCTAGAGAAAACACATTTGGAACAGACTCCATCAGTGGGATTTAATTTACTTAACTCATGACTGTTAAAATTATGTGGCTTGGCTTATCAGCTTACCAATAAATTTGTTACTCAAAGAGATTTGTGGTTTTAAAAGGAACTCCTCCTATATGGGAATTAGTATGAGACTAAAAATAAAGGAGAAAATACAATGGTAACTTTTGATATGACTTGAGCTTTTTGAAAGAATGCTTCCTTGTGTAATAATAGGAATAATCTGTTGACCTCTAACACCTTTTTTTCTCTTTTAAACATACAGACTTCTTTTCCTGTGACTCCATCCCTGGCAGCTAATCCTGCCATGGCTTTCAGTCCCTACTTACCTCATCCTGGGATGGGCCTCGTTCCTGCCGAACTTTTACCAAATGCACCTGTGCTGATTTCTGGCACCCCGCCTCTCCCACTGCCAGGAGCTCCTGGTCCCAAGCCGATGCGTTCAGATAAACTGGAGGTATTTGTGTAGAAATATATAAATCCCTATAGGGTAGATATTAAGCTTATGCATAAACATTCTTAGAGCCCAATGTTTTGAATGCTTTGAATAAGCACATCTGAATTTTAAGCTTATGGAATATAACCTCAGAGAAATGTTAGACATTTTATTACTGCAATTTTACCCTGTTATGAAGTGCACGGTTGTATAGTAAGTCAAACAATGTCTTAGTGTACCCAGCTGCAGACTGTGCATCTCCTTTGCTATGGCACAGAAAGTATGGTGGGAATGCTCCTTTTAGCCAGGCTCCAGCTTTGCAGAGTGGGATTACTGTGTTCGTTGATGAGTCTCTACTTGCAAGAATAATCAAAAGTCAGCTCCATTGGTAGCTCCTTAAATGCCTTGCCATGTATTGAACTGGAATCTGTGCATGTCCTTTAGTCATGGTCCACAAGTCTGCTTGTAAAAAGCACATTGCAGGACTTCCCTGGTGGTGCAGTGGTTAAGAATCCGCCTGCCAATGCAGGGGACACGGTTCGAGCCCTGATCCAGGAAGATCCCACGTGCCGCGGAGCGACTAAGTCTGTGTGCCACAACTACTGAGCCTGCACTCTAGAGCCCACGAGCCACAACTACTGAGCCTGTGTGCCACAACTACTGAGCCTGCACTCTAGAGCCCACGAGCCACAACTACTGAGCCTGTGTGCCACAACTACTGAAGCCCGCGCACCTAGAGCCCATGCTCCATAACAAGAGAAGCCACTACAATGAGAGGCCCACGCACTGCAACGAAGAGTAGCCCCCCGCTTGCCGCAACTAGAGAAAGTCCCCACGCAGCAACGAAGACCCAACGCAGCCAAAAATAAATAAATTAATTTAAAAAAAGAAAGCACGTTGCTGTGTGATAAAGACACATCTTGGAGCTAAACAAAATAACCCCCTCTTGCAAACTTAGCTAATTACACTTTAGGCTGTGTATCAAGTGGAGGATTAAAAACTGGTTTTCAACAATACTTGCATTTCAATGTAAGGAAAGCAGACAAACTTTTCCTTTGGGAAGATTGGATTTTTTTCTTCCTCGGAGTAGAAATTTTGTTTAGGTTTACATCTCATAGTGAATATGGCTCGACATTATCCTTCAGCTTTTAAAATTTTTCCTAAATAGATGACAAAAGAGTGCATACTGTCGCTCTTATATGTTCATTGGCAAAATAAATAAAAGCTAATCACCTTCCAAGCATCAATGTGATTTTTTTTTTCTTTAAGGTTTGCCGTGAATTTCAGCGTGGAAATTGTACCCGTGGTGAGAACGATTGCCGCTATGCTCACCCTACAGATGTTTCCATGATTGAGACAAGTGATAATACTGTGACCATCTGCATGGATTATATCAAAGGTCGATGCTCCCGGGAGAAATGCAAGTACTTTCATCCTCCTGCGCACTTGCAAGCCAAACTCAGGGCAGCTCATCACCAGATGAACCATTCAGCTGCCGCTGCGATGGTAAGAACAGGCCAGGACTCATCGACTGTTTGGGGATAAATGATTCATATATCCCTCAATTTGTCTAATATCCTGGAACCATGATCTTGGATAGTCATGAGGGGACCTTAAAATGAATTGCCCAGGTTATAAGCTGGAAAAGAGAGAAACTATTTATTCTAGTCCACTAAAATTTTCTAAAGATAACTATTTAAAATCTTTCCTAATGATTTTAACTTACTGTGCTTTTTCTCCCATTTTTTAGGAAAGAGTAAATTATACAACTTAAACAATAACTTATTTTGGAGTGGTTTTTATAGCCTAACTAGCCTTAATATCGTAAAAAGGCAGAAAGTTGCCTTTCTGCCCTGTGAGCCACCTAGATGGGCACTTTGCTTGTAACATCCTTAATGCCTTTCACAAACAGAGGACTTGGAGGATGGGGTGGAAAATAGGTTCTAATTTCCCAAAGGTTAATGATTGCAAGTCAGCAGCCAGCGAAGGCTGGGGGGAAATTTCTACATGGTTGGAGAAGAGGCCTGGCTATTGAGTTGCCCGAGTTAAGTACATTTGGGGGAAAAGTTAGTCCTACTTAACCATGAAAAGGTAGGAGGTAGGAAAATGTTTGCATAACACTATAGTGTGATAGGTTAAAAAATAATTATGCTTGTCACAGCTGTCAATTATTTTGATAGGCTGTGGGCTATTCATTTCTTTTATAGTCTGGGCCTTTCCTCATGTAATAGGGTATAACCCCAATAAGGGACAAAACCCTGAGGAAACCTCATTTTTCCCGGCTGTGGAAAAGAAATCACCTCCATGACTCTGAAGCCCATGACGGAGACCTTTCCTTTTCATAAGAGAGATACATTTATTTTCAAACATCCCTATTTGTTGAGAAGGTTTTCCTCACACTAAGTTAAAATCTACCTTGTTGTAACTGGAACTTACACTTAGTTTATTGCAAAACACGTCAATCCGTATTTCATAGGAGCCTGATTCTCATGTCTTTTGTCTAAGCCAAATACCCCAAATTTGGACTTGTCCTCTTTCTCAGTACCCCTGCTCTTTCAGAACTGAACCCAATACTTTGTGAAAGAGCTGAGTACCAAAATAGAACAAACTTATTTTCTGCCTTGATCTGGACAGCAGAATTTGTTAATGAATGTTAAAAAAGACTTCACCAAATATTTTTTGTCTTAAATTCTTTTGAATGAGGGAGTTTTAAGCTCTGAAAATAGGAAGGTATCCAGAATATTCAATGCAGAATTTAAGCCTCCAATTGTTAGATTATTTCTGTTGGTGGCATAGAGTTCAGAAACAGCGTACCCTACTGTAAAGGAGAGGAATACAGTTGGCCCCCTAAAAATAAAAGTTCTCATATGCATGGGATGTACAAGGAATGCCATGCCTGTGCCATGGTGTACCTACCTGTCCAGTGCCTAGTCATGGGGCCTTCATATGTATGTGCCTATTTCTGATGATTTTGGTGTGTTTGGTAGAATGCATATAAGTCAGACCCAAATTTCCATGTAGAGAGTTAAACATACTATATATAGTAAGGTCTTCAACTGGTACTTTTGAACGTCAATATAGAATTCCTTTCTGAGTGACTGATCAGAGCAGCGTCTTAAAGGTAAAGTAACACTGGCCCATAGGAATTTGTTTGAGGTAAGATTAAACAAAGGAGCTGCATGAAGAAATTTAAGCTTTCTATATTTTAAGGATTGAGAGTTGAAATGCTTTGTGAAGCAGAGATTTTTACCCTGTTCGTGTTCATGTGCACAGCTCAGGTTGACTTTACTGAAAGCAGCTTGTATGCATTTAAAAGGAAAGACTTGAAGGGGTGATATTTATTTCCCAAATGAAAATAGAGGTACCATTAGGCCTTGTTATCCATAGGAATAAGGAGGTCACGGCATATGCCCCTTTCCAGCTTGTGGAAGGCTAGATACTCAGCATAAGTGTGCCCATCTCCTTAAGCATTTGGAGCGTACCCAATCATTGTTGCCGGGACAAGTTGTTAAAGTACTGTGCAATTTTGCTGAGGAAAAAATGTAAAGTAATGTCAAATTTCTCCAATGAATCTGATCCAGGGGGAGTTTTGACTGAATATTTTAAGCACAGTGGGATTTTGAAAGAATTGTAGACATGAAAGGAGGATTTTAAAAACGCTAAGAGGTTTCAGAATTAAACCTTACAACAAAGCAAACAATACATATCGAAATGCACAGCAAGTCTCTATAAGTGAGCATTGCATACGTTTTGCTAACTATCTATGGTATCTGGGTGAGGTGGTGGCGGCAGATTAATTCATTTGCTTTTTCCTTACATGTTAGTTGGGAAATATACAGTTATAGGGTTTGGACCTGAAATCCTTGTATAAATTGAATTTTGGATTTTGGAGCTTTAGACTCTGATCTACTGACATTTGTTTTTTCACCTACATACCATTTATCTCCTAGATTTATATTGGAATTGTAACTGGCAAAAATTTCTTTCCTGGTATATCTGTTGGTTCTGCTAATCTCATTTTAATAGGTTAGTAGATGAGCATCCTTTAGATGTTAATTTTAAATGATTATTTGCTGTCAACAGCATCCTGTCACATCCAGCCCACATGACGAGGTCCTTTTCAGCTTCATTAATTTGTCTAAATTAGTGAAGTTGAAAAGCTTCTTTTCCCCCCTGTATGTTTATTTTCTATTTTGGACTGAGTATGTACTCATATAGTCAACGGCTTCATCTCTGAAGTTGGTTACCTTGCTCGGTGGCGACCCTTCCAAAGGGTTCCCAGGCCAGACCTTATCTAACTGCTGCTTGCTTGGTTTGAGTACATATTTTATTTCCTTAATATTTATTAATCCATCCTTCCCTCACAGGCCCTGCAGCCTGGTGCACTTCAACTGATACCAAAGAGGTCGGCCCTTGAAAAGACCAATGGTGCCACCCCGGTCTTTAATCCCAGTGTTTTCCACTGCCAGCAGGCTCTGGCTAACCTGCAACTCCCGCAGCCGGCATTTATCCCTGCAGGTGAGAACGGGGCTCTGGGCACCATGAGTTGCTTGATGTTGCGAATGAATACAGTGCCCATCAGCTTCCAAAGAGCATTTATGTGAGAAGGGTCAACAGGTATTGTGGTTAGAAATAAAACAAGGCATTTAGGCTCAGTCTGTTTGTATACGGAACAAACTGTTTTCCTATGATTCCTGAAAATTAATGGTTTTGAAATCAAACTAGGAAACACTGTCAACATTTTTCTTTTGAGCATTTCCTAATTTTTGCTTCTCATGTTCAATTCACTTGTTTCAGTCTCAAACTAATTCCTTGGTTCTTAGGTATCACTTTCAAAGAAAATGGTCTGCGCTCAAAAAAAAAAAAAAAGGAAGTTTCCAAGCTTCAGCATTGCAAAAATAGGTAGTCCATATATATCTTTGATATGCCAAAGATAGTTATAATAAAACTACCCTTACATTTACAATATAATACAGTATAGTATATATATAAAACAGGTAGTTTTAGCCTCTAACTCTTAAACCAGTTAATATAAAATATATAGCAGTTTATCACATTTTCCTGACACTTTGTGGCATATTTTATTACCTCCTACATTCACCTATATTTAATAGCATAACAGTTTTGCACTAAATTGAAAAGAAAAATTTAAGCCATAATTTTTTCAAATAAATATCATAGGGGGCTTCCCTGGTGGCGCAGTGGTTAAGAATCCACCTGCCAGTGCAGGGGACACGGGTTCGAGCCCTGGTCCGGGAAGATCCCACATGCCGCTGGTTGATTTGTAGCTGGCAAAATGAAATTATTTCCATGACCAGATATGGGCTCAAACCAGCATTCATGCAGGCCCAGAAGCAGAAGAGCTGAGGTCAAACAAATATCATATATGAGGGGGGAATTACTTTTCTTCCAGTGGTTCAGTACTTTAAGAACCAGCATATAGTCTCTTAGGAATAAGTTGAAAATACTAACCCCTGAGAGTACGGTAGATTTTTTTTTTTTTTTTGGTCAGAATCATAAATGCTCCAACTTGGAAACTGTTAAATGAAAGTTACATGCTTTAAAAATTAATTTAGAAACCTTGTTAATTATAAACATACTAAGCACATGGTATTGTATGCCTGGACTTGAAGAAACCCATTGGTTAATGATACATTAATCAGTTAGTTAATTTTGAAAGAAGCCATAAAAATCCAGTCTTTTGTCTAGTTAACTAACCACAATAGCTCTTCATGATATCATTTAAGAACACAATTTTTAGACTTGTTGGGCTGGATTTGGCTAATTTAAAATCTAGATTTACAAGCAAAAACATCAGAAGAATCCCTTTCCCCTTAATTAATAGCAAAAGAAAAACTTGTCAGGCTGAGAGCCCCCTCTTGATGAAAAGCCTATTTGCCACATGTTCACAGTCAAGTCCTTGGTTGTGAGGTGGAGAAAGCAATGATAATAGATTAGTGCCCTGAGTAGAACTTATTGGCACCAGCTGCCAGATCCTGGTGCATATTTTGAAAATTGTATGTATAATAAAATTCTCCCTTTCATAATAAAAATCACTTAGGATGTATTCGTCCAGAATAAATATGTAATTTAAGTGAGCTAATACCTTTAAAGAAAAATTAATGTTCATTTTTATACCTAAGAATCCAAGAATTACTTTGATTATACCTGGGTTTGGGATCTTAAGCTGTAATTGTGAGCATGGGAGATTACTGGATATGCATGTGCTGTTTCATTAATATTGCTAAGAATATCTTTCTAGTTAGAAATTATTTCTATCAGTAAAGCTTTAATAATGATATATCTCTTTTCTTTACTTTTCACGCTTTTCTGCATGGTGTACAGGGCCAATACTGTGCATGGTACCCGCTTCAAGTATTGGTAGGTTTTGTACAAAAATTCTCAACTTTTTACATTCTGTAAAAAAGTGTTTTTCTGTTGTGACTATGAAAGAGACAAACAAGTGGATGATGTGGCTGGACATTTTCTGAGCACTTAAGGTTTAATATGGTGCTGTCTGTGACATGCCTTTGTGGAATCACAACAGCCCTGCACACTCACAGTTGGTTGCCACTGTGGTCAAATACCGACCCTGCCATTTCTGTATTTTCACCCTGAAAATAGTAGCTGCAATATTTTGAAACATTTCCTTACCTAGCCAGAATGGGCAGTTTTATTCTTAGCTTTACATCTGTTACTAAGAAATTGCAAAATATTTAAAATATTTAAAATGTATAATTTGTAAAGTACAGCACAACAATTCCTCCAAAAAAAAAGTTATCCGTAAGATCAAAATCATTCAATACTGAGATGTTGCCAAAAAAGCAAAGCTAGAGCATTCTGTAGTGTTTTGTGATGATTTCTATAGTGTTCTAGGATGAAGTGCCATCTGCACGGAAACCAGGCACCACAGAATCATTTCGAAATGACTCTTTGGGGGTATGTGATTTTTAACAACCAGTTGCACACAGATCCTTTAATTAGCCACCTATCCAATATGGTAGCCATCTCGAAACCATTTTATACATCACTAACACTGAAGAAGACAACGAAAGGGACTTGTTTCCCTCTCAGAACTCCTAGGGAGTTCACAGCTCCTATAGTTTCCATGGGCACCAGGAACAGACCAGGAGAAAATAGCTCTGTTCCATACAGGGAGGAATTATCCCACCTCACCCCACCATCTCATATCAATCCAGTTACTTTTATCCTTTTTGAGAGTTCGCAACAGCTTGACCTCCATCCCATTGGTCAACCAAAGTCGATGCAGAGCCCAAAAGGGACTAACAGGTTTATCAAGATAAAACAAAAAAATCAAAATGACAACTACGTAGTAGTAGCACTCACTGACAGGTGAGGCCTCTGTTATTAGCTGTGCTTTGTCAGAATTAAAATCATTTCCACTGGTGCTAACAGAAGCATCATATGCATATGATTAGAAGAACATACGTGAAATGTGTCTCTGTCTTCCCATTCTGTGACTCTGCTCCCTTGTCCTTTCACCTAAGAGCTCGGTGTAGGAACGCAAACTGCATGCTTCAGTGGTGCTGCTTCCTGCACCGTTGTTGTGCTCCCAAAGGGAAAACAAGAGTGATTTTAGAATTGGCATGTGCTACAGTAAGGGATGTTGATAGGTAATGGATCACTAGAGATGAGCATGAGAGATAACTACAGAGTTTCTGTTAATCACCATTTGGGGGACATTTGTGGTTTCTATGACGTTGCATGTGTTGATTTTCCTCTCTCCAGGCCATTCACTTTCTCTGTAGACTTTCAGAAAATCTGAATTCAATCGATATATTATAGATGCAAATTATCACATATGCACACGTGCCATTCACACATTAATTCCTTGGCTTGCTATCCAAAATGAGCTAGAAATAAGAAAAGCATCCCAGAAGCTTTCAAAATGACATAGAAACTAGAAAAGGCAAAGAGAAATCAGCCTGAAAGAGATGTTGCAGCTGCTAGTCATTGTTGCTATAATACTGCAGTGAAGACAAGATTTTGTCAGATATTTACTATGAAGTACGCCTTGGAAATTTCGGCTATTTATGAAACAATAAATAAATGGCCTGTGTTGTTTCATAAGTAGCCTAAGTTTCCAAGGGGTTTGCCAGAGGTGTGCTGAAAAACTTGCGTTCATAGCCCACTGTATTCTTTATCTGCTCCCCTACCACATACCCACCAAGCAAACTACGATCTTTTTGTATACAGATCAGGTAAGTATAGATATAGATATAGATATAGATATAGATAGATAGATAACCGTTCCTTTGCACCTGCAAATTCAGTGACAGCACTCATGTCTGTCATGAGTTAGCAAAACCAAACACCAATTCACAGTTCCCTACTCCCATTCTGAATGCGCAGCCCAGTTACTTTTCTGCTTGACTAGCTTGGTAAATTCAGATTTGTCATAGGTACCCATTGTAACCCCTTCTGAAAATTTGGCCCTTGAATTCAGTCAACTACAGTGTGATTCTGCTCAAAAACTAACTAAATGTTGAGAATGATTCCATTTTCCTTAATGGTAACTATAATTGGCTTTCCCCTTTTCTCTTTTTAAATATTTCCTCCTTCCATGCTGTGTTGCTTTGCACTGACTGTGATTGCATGTTGCACCCTGGTGTATCCATCATGATGATGTTACATGGCTTGTTGCTGTGACACCTGCCACGCCCCATTCCATCGTGTATGTCACGGTTACGTAAATGCTCCACCCCCTCGTGCGTTGCTTCCATGATTTCCTACTGAAAGTGCCCATGATGCACGGTGCTACACCTACCACTGTGTCTGCAGCAACACCATCTGCCACCAGCGTTCCCTTCGCTGCAACAGCTACAAGCAATCAGGTTTGGCCATTTATTTCACCTGTTCAGACCTAGCTAACTACGGTGTGTTGGTAAGGCACAGTATATGCTTTTGGGATTGGTGAGAGACATTAGTCCCTATTCTTATGTGTTTCTTTAGCCATTGTTACATTTAGAATTTTTCTTTTTGTGTGTATTCTAGAGAGATGTTCCTGCTTTGCTGCTCATTCTGAGATGAGTCAGCAGAGTGTTCTCTTTTTTTAATTGGTTACAGATGTCACTCTTGACATCTTACATATATATAGTTGTTGCTACCACACCAATCCTCAAAGGTATATACTAAATATTTTTTAAATGTTTCTTCATTGGTTGAGAGGAGGATTTATTTTAGTTTACTACCATTTTTGGTTATTGCGTTTGAACTTTCACTTAGTACTATCATCACCTTTACCTTTAGATCTACTGGAAAGAAAGATAGCACATTTCTTTCCAAGGCACAGATATGCTTATCATTACCCAGTGATTACATCCGAAATTCCTTCTCATACCGACATTAGATGTGCTTGTGTTGTTTTAATTTTCATTTGCTTGAGGTTTTTACAGGCAGAGTCACAAGGCAAATTATGAATTTGGGGTGAGTCTTGAAATTATAAGGAGAAACTTACAATAATTATTGTGTAATATTATGGCCATTTTGCCTTATTGAAGTGGTAACCACGCTTAAAGACTGCAAGTTCCACTGCTGTTTCAATTACAAGTATGATAAACATTTAGGACACAGAGCATTAATCCATTGGGGAAACAAACCACATTCTAACCTGTGCTTTATGCAAAATTAACTATTATTGGATATGGTTAGTATGTCTAAATTTTTCTGTGACATTGGTTACGGTTATTGATTACCATGTCCAAGCAGTGAACAAAATAAATGGAATTCTCTCAAGAAACTATTTTAATCTAAAATCTTTTTTACTACTGTAGATACCCCCATTATCAGTAGATGAACTGAATAGCAGCATGTTTGTTTCACAGATGTAGAAGTTACCAGTAGAACAGTAAGTCTCTTTAAGTATTAATATAATATTTGTAGGTTATATCTTTTATCTACACAGTTGCATTTGCTAAAGACTTTGGTAAACATTTCCATTAATAGGCATTGCTTATAACTTAGAGCTTGATTTAAGCATTCTAAATTTTCCACAATGAAATATGGACAGCAAATATGCAATTTTTTAATATGAAGATGACAGCTGGTCTTGTATTTTCCCAATGAGCTTACAAATTCCCAAATGTTTTCCCATTATTAAAGGGGTATGATTGGTTAGCCAAAGGCACAGATCGATTTTGAATTTTAATCTTTTAACATTTTTCTAGCTTTGTTTTATTTTAACTGAAATAAAGCAAAGTACTTTTGTCACAGTTTGATTAAGATGGTTATCTTAAAGACAGTAGGCAGTATGCTTTTTCTAAAGACATTATGGAAAATAGCGCTTTCACGTTCTGCCACTTTGTGTTGCTTCCCATGTAAGTCTAGCAGAATTGCTCCAGCTGTTTTCAGTTTTGAGTGACATTAATTTAGTAATTTAATCATTATTTTCATTCACATCACAGCACCTTTTTTGTTGGTAATTTTTGTTGTTGTTTTCAGATATTTCCCCCTTCACCTTTGATTTCCTTTGCCTGGTCCAGAGCCTGTAGTGGCAACACACTTAATTTGAGCAGTTGTTCACTTGGAATGTGTGACTTTTAAAGTCACTCAAGACTCTGAGGCATCTTAATTAATAATTATAGGGAGTTATTAAACAAATACACTAATTCTGAGTTGCATCCTTTAGTCATTGAAAGCTTGAACTTCTCACACCCGGAGTGTTTCACTTGGTTGAAGAAGGCAACAGTTAGTTCTGTTCTCTTGATGGACTGGTTCCCCAGAACCTGGCTAGCATTTCTTTCCTGCTGAGGACACACAGGCCCAGAAGACTAACTGTTCGGGACAGAGCATATAGATAACTGTACATTAGATAACAGGTCCCTTCAATCATAAGGAGTGTTTTTAAAAAGACATCTTTGAGTACATGGAATAACTGAAGTAGCTGTATATTGTAATCGTTTTCAGGGCTATCATTTGGGATAGTGGCAACTTGGGAATAGCACCAAACATGAGAATAATAGGCTTTGTAAACACTTGCCTGATTCTCATGGGCTGCTTCACATCAAGGTAAACAAAAGTGGTCAACTATAGTTAACTTTCCAAGAGAACATGTTTGGGAGTAGTGATTCTTTTTTACTTGATTCCATTAGAAAATTTAGAGGTATTTGGCACATCATAATCATTGCAATATGCAACAGATGTTGAAAATTTCTCCAGAGTGCAAAAATGTAATTTTGTAAAATACTGTATACCCAGAGTTCACACTTAGGCTATTCCTGCACGGCTCCAAAACATACAGATAAAAAGTTTAAAGTTTGTTTAATATTTGCATATTTCAAAATGGAATCCAGTGTGTTTTGTCAATATATGCTTGTTGGAGGAAGTGGATGGATGGGTGGGTGTTTGTTCATGGTGTAGACAGTGCCTTAAACAACGGAGTGCATCTCTGTTAACTTAGGGCAACTGTCCACACTGTCACTCAGTGAGAACCATAGACTATCAGACTGTCAAGCTATGTGACTCCTTAGTGAGCATTTCCAACAGCTCAATTTTCGTAGATTCAGAGTGGGGAATATCTTGCCATATGGTTCACACACAGAACTGGAACGAGAACCAAGTATCCTGACCCCTACTTCAATAACCCTCCAATATTTCTCACTCTTTTTTTTTTCTTCCATTTCAGTTGAAATTCTGAACAACAGAGTTATGGAGTATCAGAATCTCTCCGTGAGAACCTCCATATGGCCTTTCTATATATATTCACGTATGTCCTCTTCTACCAACACAACAATAAGCATGGTGCAGTCGATATATTAAACAAAACAAACATACCAACCAACAAATTCGAATAAAAAACAAAGCATCAATCAATGGAGATGTTAAAACACCAACAGAAAACTAACAACTACCATCTATCTATCTTATTTGAATTATTAGGTAGAACATCATAACATTTTGTAATTGATCACACTATTCTTTGTGATTTTCCAATAACCATTATGCTGAGTGAATCTCTATAGTGCACTGCTGGCTTATTGTGCATTCTTGGTGGATAAACGTTCGGTCTGTTTTGAAGTGTTACCTTACCGTTTTGTTTACACAATAGTCTGTTGGTTTGATTCAGAATGTAACAGATATATCCAATACCATTTTCCCCATTATTGTATTGTATTGTGGTGTGTTGTGTTAGGTTTTTACATACTATAGTGTTTTGCTGTAATGTGTGGTGTTTGATTTTAACTAAAATGCTATTAATGGGAAACAAACACATGTGCTTGAAAAACATGACAGGTTAATGTTGATATGCTCTCTCTCTCTCTCTCTCAAGAATATTTCTGTAGGTTTCTTGAGGCAGACATTTAAAAGGCCTCACTTTTGAGTGTGTCCAAAACTTGTTCATAAACATGCATGTGTATAATTTGTACCTGTAGATCTGACCTTGCATAGTACAAACACGTTACTGGATTTTTTTGTGAGAAAGAAATAATTACCTGAAAATAACAGGGAACTTCTTAAAACATTAACCCGAATTTCACTCCTTAAGTAGATTGCAAAACTAGAATTTACCTTTACATGGATTTCTCAGCATATATACTAAAAATTATGTAAAGTGCCCATTACATTTTTTGTGGCTCAAGGATCCTGTCTTCTAGTTTGAGTGTCTAAAACTGAGCCATTTGTCATTTTCAGCTGAACAGTTGGTTCTTGGAAGCTTAAAGGTATTCTAATGACAGGTTATAAATTAAGCAGAGAGAGGGGGCTTGGAGCTAGTTTTTACATATTGGAGGAAAGTGTGTAAAAACCATTGCAATGTAACCTTTGATACAAGTGCCACTTTCTGAATGCAAATGGCTCACGCTCTTTAGACTACTCTTTGAATAATAAGTAAGATGCAGTCAGGAAAAGTCAGTCAGGGTGAAGGAGAATTGGTTCCAAGTGAGGCCTTTCCTCCCCAAATGGACAGTCTCTTGTGTTCATCACAGCTGGAGTCTGAGTATAGATTTGGAGAAATGGCGGGACTGGGGAGGGAGGTAGGGAGCCATTTGAAATTCTCTGATTTATTTAAAAGTTCTAAGAAGGATGTCCACAGTTGTCTTTAGCCTCAGTTCAGCTGAGTTTCCAGGTTTGTTAAACATTTCAGTGAAGGAGCAAGTGCCTGTGATATAATATGTTAAGTGTTGCCCTTCCCAAACTTTATTAACAGCAGAACCTCTCATATCATAACCAAGCCTCTTTTTTGTTTGTTGGGATTTCTTTGTTTTTATATGTTTTGAAAATTATAATAGAGATGAATAGTGAGGTTTGTAACACCCTTTGGATGAGAGAGTGGCTACACTCCACAGAGCTGACCTGAATTCCCATTACTAATACTTTTGAAGTAATTGTATAACCAAGTAAAATAGCAGTTAATTCCTATGGTATGTCACATACTTCTTCCACCCTACTCAGTAATTAAAGTTACTATTATTAATCAGTGGTAGAACCACATGATAGTTTGCATTGATTTAATATCTTCTACTAAATATGTGTTCTCTTCACTGGAAAGTATAAAATCATCAAATTTGATGTATATACCAAGTTTATTTTTCTCCTTCATGAAAATGACAAGCAAAGGGAAAATCTGATTTAGGATATACCTTGAGCCGGCTAGTAGTGTTTGAATCACAGAACAGTGGAACTGGTAAAACCTTTTCACAGCCAGGGCATGTGATTCGCCCAGGGCTGCCTAACTAATTACCTGGTAGCAGCTGGACCCAGAAATATCTCCTGACTCCTGGTTGTTCGCCTTCTTCACATTGTGCTTCAGAACATTTGAGACTCCATGCCGAAGAAGATCATTTTGGCTCAGAATACAAAAGAGCAACATTAACTCCTCAGTAGCTGATAGCCTGTTGATCTTAATTATCAATCCAAATCATGATCGTCAGTGATTTCTAAATGGTCTTGCTTGTATTGAGCCACTGTCATCTGCTAACAGTATTGTCTGGAGTTAGAGGGCAAGAGGTGTCTTGACTTTTACCTTTTGGTCCTTTGAACCACTTAATTTCTGTTTCCCAGAATCTTAACATTGCTAGAGAAGGAAGTAGAATATGCCTTTGTGAAATTACTTGTGTTTGGAACTGAGTTTTGTAAAACCTGTGCTGGTGCCTCTCAGGAAGGGCAGATTTGATCACGTGAATCCAGGAGGGGGGGTGCACCTGAGCTACTCCAGATGTATTCCTTAAGAGACAGAGACATTTTCAGCGTGAAGTGAGCTTTTCTGTCATTTGACATTTTGATACAACATACTGTCTCACTTGTTTAAACTTCTGACAAAGATGTACATGGACAATAAACCTAGAGTGCAGCTGTTTGCATGTTGCCTTAAGCACTGGAAGACATGAACTATGACATATTTCTTAGTAAGAGGTTCAGTGAGGGATATTCAGGGTAGTGGTATTTTTGGTGCAACAATTTTTGGTATTGTTTGTTGGCATTTTAAAAGTTGCTTTGTGAGTGAATTTAAAGAAAGAAAAAAAGCACTAAGGTTTTGATCAGAGGTGAAAGAATTTTTACAAAAATGCAATTTTAAGATAGCACTCTTTAACTAGTTGTGCAATGACTTATTCAAGTGATCTTTATTCAAGAAAAGAAAAGAAGTCATTAGACTATAAATTTCTGGTGAAAAAGACAAGTCACAAAACTAATCAGTGACTCTAAAGAACAATTTACTGGATAAACTGTATATATAAAATTCTAATCACTTGTGATTCTTAGTTAACATTTTATAAGCTTTGTAATTTACAAGGTCCTCTTTTTGTTTATCCAAAATTATTGTTTTTGTCCATTCCTCTCAGCCTTTTGCAAAAATATGCAAGCGTGCTGAAACTTGGATAAAACAGGTCATGTATACAGAGAAAATAATCTAAAGGTTTTCTTTTAAGAGGGTTTTAGTAGTGTCAAATTTTGTAAAGCACTATGTGACCACAACATAAGTATATTTTAAAGAGGATTAAGATTAAATTTAAGTTAAATGGATTCATAAAATCCATGCAGTATTTGCTTTTGCAATTGGAGCACGATTCCTCAACTAGCTGTTGCACTTCATTGCGTTTGTCTAAATTAGAGTCTTTAATTTGTAGTTAATCGTGATATGAAAAGCCATCCTCTCCCTACTCCATCAGCCTTTGCCATCCATTTCTGAACACGCTCAAGCACTTTGATCTTGCCGTTGTGTTGTCCTAACACCACTACTAGGCTGTGTTCACTAATGGGCAGCCTCGGCTCACCAGCTCTCCAATGGAGGCAAAGCAAGTACCTCCTCCTTACCATCAGCAGGAACCAAATAAAATTAATCTTTACAACATGAATCTCTTTTTCATGGCATGACCAGTAAGCACAGTGATGTCTGATTAAGGACAACACTGACATCAAATTTTGTTAAATAGTAGGTAGGGAAGGCCTGTGTGCTACGTGGAGTGTTATCTGGTCCTTCCTCCACTCCTCTGGGGGGGTACATGAGGATGCTCTTAGGTGAAATGCAGCCGCACGTTTTCCAGTTATTTCAGTCTGTAGGGTAGGCTGTGATGCACAGAACGAATTGAAACTGGAATCTTCTTTCTTTGATCTCTTCTACTTTTCACACATGTTGAAATAGAAATAGGGAAATATGATTGAGGGAAATATTATTTCCCAGTTCTGTTGAATAGATGTAGGAAGATAGTGGCCTCATTTTAAATTTTACCAGTGCCTGTCAAAGGCAATAGAATAAACACTATGTAAAAGAGTATGACAACTGTTTTTTGCAAGTTTAGTTGACAGCCTAATCAAACTGTAAATGTAATTACAGATAGAGGTTCTGGTACCAACTCACTAATTGGTGCCACGTTTTCATTTTTCTTATTACTTTTTAAAGTTTTAATTGTATTCCCTTTTCATATCTTTAAGTAACTAATGAATATAATTTTGAAGGAGAGTTAGAGAAGCTTTACGATTTTACTACAGGTATTCAACCCGCCTAGATAGGTCCTCAACTGACACTGAAAAACAACAAGGTATAGAGTATAGCTCATAACTATTCCTTACAGTTCACAGTTGAAGAACAAACTTAACTTTATATACAAATGATTTTTTAACATCTTTTTTGGCGTATAACTTTTACAATGCTGTGTTAGTTTCTCCTTTACAACAGAGTGAATGAGTTATACGTATACATATGTTCCCCTATCTCTTCCCTCTTGCGTCTTAATTTTTAACTAACTGTATTTAGTTGTTGCTTTAGCAACAAACCTACAACATGGCTACCTTTAGACAATTTTTTGTGCGTGAAAATTTTACTTGTAAACTCGGTGTGGTTTTTGACAGTGTGAGCATGTAGCAGATACAGCTCAAAGCTCAGAAATAGATATGGTTGATTTTTCTTTTTAATCCAAATTCCCATGTGAAAACCGAATTTGTGTCCTTGTGTGACATTTTTGAGCAAAAAGTTTACAACATCTGGATTCTAGAGTCAGGCTTTAGAGCTGATAGAATTTGCTGTGTGGATAGGGTTATTCCACAGTATTTAGACTCCAAAACACACTCGTGTTTATAATATGCCCCAATCTCTTTCCATAACCTTACTTATTCAGAATCATTCTATTCAAGTGGCATAGCTGTAGCTACAAAAACTCTTTCACAAATCTATCCAAATGAGGGTTAAAGAATGACAAAAGCACAGATTAAATTAATTCGTCTCTGTGAAACCATCCATACAGATACTGTGGAATGACCCCATAACAGTGTTGAAGAGACATATGCTGCAGTTAACTGATGGTCTCAGTTAGGGTGCGAACGTGTGAGACACACCTTTTTTGCACTTATGTACATAGTCCATGAAAGCGATCCTTGGAGCTTTTTTTTTTTAATATAAGAAGTCTGTGATAATAGTGGAAAAGTTAGTAAAAGAGTTATTTCTAAGGCTTTGAGAAGAAGGGTGTTTTTTTTTTGCTACAAGACTTAACTAAAACATGATGTTGCTCTGCTGTTGTGGAGGCTTTCTAGTTTGCTAGGGCTCGTCATGAGACAAGACTGGTTACAGGTTAACAGGTCAACTTCAGCTAACGGCACTAAACAAAAGTTAAGGTACTTCAGCTTTTAGCAAGATTGCCAGCAGAGATTGTTTGTTTTTAAATTAATCCTCACTGTAAACACAGACACACACAGACACACACACACACACAGTCTGAGGTCTTCTTTTTTCAGTGGTTGCAAGGAGTTGTAAATTGCAAGATGGATATTCCCATTCTGATCTAGTTAGATTTCATCTTTCACAGAAAATGGTCAATTGAGATATATCGGTTACATCAATTAATATGTATTTAAGTGACAAATTGTTAACGTTTGCCACTATTTCCCCTTCAAGATCCAGAAGCCAAAACCAAATTGACAAGTACTGAAAGATGTAATTTAACAGCTAAGTATGGCCAGCACAGAGCATTTCATTCCCTTCAGCAAAGGAAAAAATGCTCCTGGCACTATTTTAGAAATGGCTGTTTTCTGACTTACCTTTACCAGATGAGACAGCGCTTCACTGTGCCACTTCAGCCTCCTACTCTTTTAACGAAACAGAAGAGAACTAGCCGAAATCTTGTGTACATCAGAGCTGTAAAAGAATGTTTCAGTCAGATCGTCTCTGCCAATGGCAGCTCCCACATCACCTACAGATCACCATTTATCTTTTTGTTGCCTCCAGGAGGTGAGGCCTAGAAAAGGTCGAGGTTAGAAAAGTTTAAGGATAGATCACCATGAGGGCTTTGAGTCCTTCCTGTCTTGAGGCCTGTTGTCCTTACCCTGGAGAAGGAGCCCATCTTGGGATTGAGGGAGTTGTTATTAGTATTGCTACCCATTTTGATAGTTCTCACTTACAGAGACAGGAAAATAAGCCAAAGCCAGAAAGCAATCCAAGCCTTACAGTTGTCCAATAGCTCAGGGCCAGTTGGTTAGAAATGTCCTCCCCCCCCCCGCCCGAACCCATAACCACTTAGAGTCAGCCATACAGCTAACAGCCTGACCATCTGACCAGCATTTCCATTGATAGAAAATGTAAGCATTCATTCCTTCTGTAGTTAGGAACTCCACCTTTAACCTTATCACCAACATATTTCCCCAACTTAAGCCATGTTCTTGTGTTGACATTTCCTTGTGAAACTATAAGCCACACGAATATATTCTAATAAGGTCAATAGAAATATAGTAAGATTTTAAGTCAGGCAGAATCACCTATAAAATAGTAAGGATGAACCTAGAAGCATCACAAAAGATAACCAATTAATTGATGGCATATGGTACGTACTGACAGCCACTATGTCATGCTCTTTGGAGCTTAAACACAGTTCTGTCTTTTAAGTAAGTAAAATTAGAGAATGAAAGGACCTCTGTTATGAAGCCCAGGAAAGGATTTAGCTTCACTAATTCAGTTTCCACCCCCTCCACTTGTTCTTCCCTGAAAGAGAACCACACATCAATACTCCAAAGCAGGATTATTCCAGAGGAATTTTATCTTTAAATAGAACCCATCCTCAATTATAGCATATCACTGTGAAATAAGTCACAGCTATATCATTATTACTTTAATTTTTAAAAAACCCTCTGTAACAAGACCTAAAAGCAACCCAACTTTAAGCAGTGCTCTTTTCTCCGCAAACACAGAACCTAAAACATTTATCTGTCACAGAACTGCATGATTCCAAAGCTTTATTTCGGTATACAGATGCTGTTTGTTAATGATGGAAACCAAATTATTTTGTTGCTGTGTCTTTTGTGTCTAGCAGTTGAGAGAATTACATGACCATTATTTCATTGGACTCTGGGATTGCCCTTTTCAAAATAAATTTCCGGGCTTCCCTGGTGGCACAGTGGTTGAGAATCCACCTGCCGATGCAGGGGACACGGGTTCGTGCCCCGGTCCGGGAAGATCCCACGTGCCACGGAGCGGCTGGGCCCGTGAGCCGTGGCCGCTGAGCCTGCACGTCCGGAGCCTGTGCTCCGCAACGGGAGAGGCCACAACAGTGAGAGGACCGCGTACCACACACACACACACAAATATAAATAAATAAATTTCCTTTTATTATTGTTGTTGCTTTAGTGATTAGAAAATGAACCATTTGTGACATGCCCCCAAATTACAATAATTTAAATAAGTTTTCTTAAAAAGATGCTCCAAAATATACTCTTTTAAAGGACTAATTTTATGCCTTTGTATAACAACAATCCAGTATAATGTAAAAAATGGAAGCACATATTTTGGGCAGAAAAATGCCAATTTAAAAATACTTATCAATAAGAAAATTATTAGCCCTGTGCAGCACTTATAGATTTAAATAATGATCACTGTATTTAATAAATATAAACTGTTCCCATAATATTTTGCCTCCAAAATGCAATAGCTCATTCCCTCAACTGCTATCAGTAGGGCAGATGCTTTGATTTTTTGGGGTTTTTGTTTTCCAAGTTATAGTGCTGTACTTCTTGTTTGTGTTTAGAAGTGTGCATTATACAGTTCATTTTAGTATGCTACTTCTATGTTGTTTATCTTTTGTTCTTTCAATAAAATGTGTAAATTTCTTGGTTTTGTCTTTTTTTATGAATCCATATTCACACATTACGAGTTCACCTAAAAGCTATTTGTCTTCTAGTATATTAATCCTAATATTTAGTAATTCTAATATAAGATTTGATTTGGTTCAGTGCTATATTTCATACATAGAATAAATTTATTACTAAATATATACCTTCAGTATTTTGAATTATATAGTTAATACATCCATTGTATTAGATGTATTATTCCTATAATATTGAAGTCATTAACGCAAGAAAGACACACTTATATTTTAGCAAAAGAACATTAAAAATTTTGTGATAACGCTTACTGGTTTCTATTCTGCTTCAGAAATTCTGAGTCATATTCTAAGATACATTATTATTATTAGTTTCTATTTTCCTATTATTCATTTCTATCCTGCATGTTCAGTGTAACATATGAAACCAGTGTCATTCATTTTATTCTTTTCAAGGTGGGTATCAATGGTCTCATAACAACGCGACGCATGACTTTTTCCATTAAAATGTTTTCTCTCACTTAAAATTAGTTTTCTCCAACAAATGGCACAGGAATGAACGGATAATCAGTCTTGTTCTTTAAAGAAAGCAAAATGTAACTTGGTAATTCTTTATTCGGTCAGATTTGTCAATACTTAAAAACACTAATCAGGAACTTCTCCATATCGCTGCTGTTCAGTAGTCAGGCTGATAGAAAAGTGATGTAGAGAGACTTTGGATGAGAGGTTGTAACAGAGTAAAGTATTATTCACGTGTCTAGAACAGTAAAAAGGGCCAGGGAGGAGGTTGGGTCCTTGTCCAATATCAGCTGAATCATACAGAGCTACTAGCTCCCTTGTCCCTTGTGCCCTGCTTGACTATTTCTAAGTGTGGTTCCCACTGTGGCATCTCCCGATTAGCCAACTTTGAGCCCTTTGATGTGTTTGATATGTTTCTGTGACTCTCATAATTCCAGCACTAAAACCAGTTCCGTATATAGACATTTACAAGAGGTCTTTGGCCTGTAAAGAATTCAGCTAATGTCCCTCTCTTTGAAGCTGCTGAATGATAGAAGGAAGAATTCAGGGCAGGCATTTTCCATGGTCATCGAAATGGAGTTTATATTGGTCAGAAGAAAGTTGACCCAGGGGCAAAACCAGTTGTCAAGCAAGTTTACCTTGACACTTTTCAGCCTTTTCCCAACATCCTTTTAAGCCCCTCCTTTTCTTATCCCCCATGGTGGCCTTCTGGTAGCAACTTATCGGGCCTGCTTCCCCAGATACGTAATGGATTTTTTTTCCTTCAGAACTTTCCAGGTGGATATCTCAGGCTGTGGAGAGCAGCTCATAGCTACTAAGAGAAAAATCACACTAAGGTGTTATAGACCAGAAGTGCTTAATGCACGGCCCCTCCTGGGAGTGTTTGTATTTTAAAAGGCACGACTCTCCAGTGGTCAAATATCAGACGGCCACATGTGTAGATGACGGAGAAATGCTTTACTGAAGCAAAAATCTGGGCACTTGAATCACAGCATTTAACCACCAACCAAATTCCCATGGAGGGGTGGTACCGTCATTCACCACATCAAGAAGGCCGAAAAAGGAAGACTCCTGTCATTTTGTTATTGTCAGGAAAGTTCTGATACCATAATGAACCTAAAATACTGACTTGATACTGAGCATCCCCGAATTCCACAGACCTGAATCCACACCGTGGTCCACCTCTGTAGTAAAGAGCACGACAGAGGGCCTGACAAATGGTCACATTTCTGGAGTAGCCTCATGCCTGTGCTTGCTAATATCCAACATACTCTGACTTTTTAACTTGACTCTTCCCTGTACTAGAAGTGCCCATTTTACTGAGCCCTCCCAGCTTTTCCTTTCAGTGCCTGGACTTACACTTCTGCCTTCCCCAGGAGGACGGCGGCTGTCTGGGGAACAAAAGCCAAGGGCTCCACTGATAGGAAGGGCAGCCACCCTGACAGAAGGGTGAGGTTTGTGAGAGGAACAGAGATTCGAGTCCTGTCCTTTCAAATAGATGCCCCATTCCAAGGTGGATGTAGAAATTGGTATGAGAAGGAAGTTCTGGTCAGCCCAGCATTTTCGTGTTCTGCACGTGAACAGAGTGCAGTGCAGAGGCGGGCAGGACACCCGGGGCAAAACAGACAGATGCAAGAAAAATCAGAGGTTTTCCTGATGAGACAAAGGGAGGTTTCACCCCATGGGTGATTCAGTGCACAGCACGTCCGAGTGCAAAGAGAGAAATGGGTGAAAAATCAGAGTGACTGGATGAATAGCAGCAAGCAGTAGTGACAGCACCTGTCAAAGCAGACAAGCTGTTCATGAATTGGACCTGAGAATGCAGAAAGAACCTGAGGCGACATTATGGCTACAGAAAATGATGGTTAACTCTGAAGAGCAACGCAGTTCTCAAGAGAAGGGTGGGGAATAATAAGGTCTGAACTGAGACTTCGCCTTTAGCCTTCGTGCCCTGAAGAGTCGGACAATTCTTTGTTGAGGAAATTGGCAGTTAAGAATCATATCTGTGTTAATTATATATATATATATATATGTATGTGTATATATATATATATATATATATATATATATATATAAAGTGGTTATTGATGTGCCTTTGTTAACTATTTAATAAATGTGTATGTAGTTCATTCACAGTGTTTTGATTCTTCTCAATTTCTGTTTACAAAGTCCCAGGTGAGGAAATCCATTTATGGGTCGTTATACTAGGAAAGCCTGAACTCACATGAATCAATGGTAACTATTGGGGGCTTCTAGCAGGGGGTGCCAATAAACGAGGCATTTGAGCTAGCCGGCACACTGCGGTTTGGCTGGGGTACAGGACCTCACTGAACACCAAAGCAAGTGTTTGTCATAAACTCAGCACCAGCCAATGGCAGAGACCACTGTGATAAGCAACTCCCTTCCCCTGATGGAAATCATCAGAGATAGTCTCGTTTCTGAAGACACTACTCTCCACATCCTGGAGAAATGTCCCTGTGGTACAAATTAAAATATACAAATCCAGATATTCATAGGGGGCTTAGGGAAAGGTCAGTCCGAGAATAACCTTTGAGTAGTAACGCACTAAGAAAGCCCTTAACTAGTATTTTCCAATGATTATTGTGTCCACATGCAGTGCTATGACACTAGACCCTTCTCTATACGTTACTGCCGGGGTCATTTTTCTAAGGTCGAACATTACGTCATTTCCCTGACTGAAATTCTCCCATAGCTCCTCCCTGCCTGTGGAATAACGCTGACCTGCTCACATAGCACACTTGTGCTCTGGCCTTATGCTCACCTTCTCGTTTCATCTCTCCCCTGCCTTCTGTAACCTGTACACTCCAGACAAACCAAACCTCTGCTGGGGAATTTGAAAAAAATGAGATCTTCCAACGCCCAAATCCTCTCCACAAAGGTAGTCGTGAAAGAAAACTTTTTTTTTTTTTTTTTTTTTTTTTTTTTTGCGGTACGCGGGCCTCTCACTGCTGTGGCCTCTCCCGTTGCGGAGCACAGGCTCCGGACGCGCAGGCTCAGCGGCCACGGCTCACGGGCCCAGCCGCTCCGCGGCACGTGGGATCCTCCCGGACCGGGGCACGAACCCGCGTCCCCCGCATCGGCAGGCAGATTCTCAACCACTGCGCCACCAGGGAAGCCCAGAAAACATTTTTATTATTGAATAAACCTTAAAGTGGAATGGGATGAGCATCAGAGGCAACCCACTAAGCGACTGCAGAGACAGAAAGGAATCTCACCCCCCTTATGTAGTCAAACAGATAGAACCCATTCCATACTTGTTGTCGGGATAAACAATAACTAGTCCTCAACTAAGAGGACTTGACGGCACCTGTGGTCATTCAGAGTTCGTCCTAACTTTCTCATCCACTGGGGAGGCCACCTGTGTTGACTTTATCTGTAGGAGAAACAAACTTACCATATCTTTATCAAAGCTAGTCTTGCAAATTGGAGCAAGGTGCCCAGGGAAGTTAGGCTCCTAAACTCCCACGGGAACTGAAAGATGGGGCTCTATCTCCCTTGATGTTTGCATTTCAAAGAGATGGCTCCCAGATCCTCCAGGAAACGTTCCGGAGTCGTGAGACTTATTTAGCCATTATTGAGATTTACATTCATCTGAAAGGGACAGGGAAAGAAATTTGGAAAGAAATGGGAGACATCTCCTCACTTATTTTCAACAAGGAGAATTCAGCATCTCATTTTTTAATCTGAATTCGCCCTTACACCACTCACAATTTCCCACACGCACCCCATCGGTTCCCATATCTTTGTGCTATTTTTCTATTTGGAACATCTTCCCCTCTTCGTCCTCCTCTTCTTTGCACTCATCATTCCAGGTATATATCAACTGTCACCTCTTCCACTGAGTCTCCTCTGGCCTTACTAGATACCACTGAGATGCAGCTACTACAGATAGTTCCCAACTTTCGATTTTTTGATCTTACAACGCCACTCAGTACGTGGTCACGAGGGTGACCATCCAAAACACAACCATTCTGGACCCATAAGACTGTTCTGTTTTTCACCTTTAGCACAATATTCAAGAAATTACATGAGATATTCCACACTTTATTATAAAATAAGCTCTGTATTAGATGATTTGGCCCAACTGCAGGCTAATATAAGCGTTCTGAACACGTTTACCGTGGACTAGGCTAAGCTTCAATGTTTGGTAGGTTTGGTGTATTAAGTGCATTTTCGACTTCTGATATCTTCATCTTCCAATGGGTTTATGGGGGTGTACCTCCATCATAAGTTAAGGAAGATCTGTATTTATTTAGTTCTTACCAAGTAATCTCAAATCTCAGCAGCCACCTCCCCTACAGGGCTTCTAACATTATCTATATTCCTCCTACATTAAACGGGGCCTCTCAAGGGCAATAACCCTTGTTGACCTTGCTATCCTTTATGATGTCTTGTACAGTGGCCACACAGTAAATGCACAATATATTTTTGGAAAAAATAATCGACTAAGAAATTGGGGCATTTTTATTGTAAAGAAGAAAAATTTATCTTTCTTCTTTACAATAAAAATTGTAAAATAAAAATTAATTTAAATTTAAATTAATTTTTTAAAATTTTAATTTAAATAAAAATTCCTTTTATTTATTTCAAATGAAAGGAATTTATGCAGTGATGCAGGGAAATTTCACAAATTGCAATTGCGGGAAGAACAGCTGGGACTCATGTTACCAGGAAGTTATCAGGTGGCTTGTTTCTCCTCTCTTTGTCTCTCTGCCTCTGTCTCTCTGTGTCTGTCTGTCTCTCTTCAGTCTCCTGCTTCTCTCTGCAAACCAGCTTCCTCTCCTTACTTATCAGCACTTGGGTGGTTCACCAGGGTTCCTCTCAGAATGGCAGTCTTATCCCAAGAGTCTCTATCAATGATAGCCTGCACCAGAAGGAAGGTTTGTAAAGCAGATTCCTGGGACCCATCCAAGAGCCTCTGAATCAGTAGCTAGGGGATGAAGTCTGAGAATTTGAATTTCTAACAAGTTCTCAAATGATTCTGATAATCTGGGGATGCAATTTGAGAATCATGGATCTATTTGACCTTCAAGCTTGGCTCCCCACCAAACTGACTAAGACATGGGGCCCCAATGCCTGATTCTCATGAGAGAGCATTTGGATGGTGAGTCAAATGTTTATCCCTATAACATGCAGCTGTGGACAACGTTTGACGTCGCATGGCATATACAAAAGGTTGCCTTTTTGAGGCTGCGGAATGGGAAACTTTTCAAAGAAGGTGGATCTCTGGTATAGTCATTCCCATAAGAATTTCCACACTGAACTGGATTCTTGGTCTCTGCAGCTCAATTCTCCATAGCCAATAGAGCCGATAAGAACATAATGACCGTCTACTGGGCATCTCCAGCCAGTCATCTCAAAGTCAATCAAATCTTTACATCCAGCCCTAAAAATCATAATCTTCCCTCTTAAATATGCTGCTCCTCCACCCAATGGCCCAAGCAAGAAACCTGGGAATCACTCTTGACTCCTCCTCCCGCACCCTCTATCTTTAATCTATCAAGTCCCATCAGTTCTATCTCCTAGTTATTTTCTCTATCCCTACTATACCTGGTTGACAGCCTGACTCTGGTGCTGTTTTCCTCCAATCTGTTCTTCACACGACTGTCAGAATGGTCTATCTAAAACACCTTCCCAACCTTAGCTCTTGAGACAGCTGTGTTGGACCTGGGGCAGCTAAAATCTGGTCCTGTCATCTCCAGCAGCATGCAGCTGCAAGTATACCTACCTCAGAATTCCATACAAATCTCATCATGCTATGTAAACCATGATGTAATATGAAGAAAGATTGGAAAGGTCTGATCTAAAACAAATTTCACTATATAACTCCTCTGCTTAAAACCCTTGAATGACTCTCCATAGCTCTCAGGATAAAGCATAAACAGGGCTTCCCTGGTGGCGCAGTGGTTGAGAGTCTGCCTGCCAATGCAGGGGACACGGGTTCGTGCCCCGGTCTGGGAAGATCCCACATGCCACGGAGCAGCTGGGCCTGTGGGCCACAACTACTGAGCCTGCGTGTCCAGGGCCTGCGCTCCGAAGCAGGAGAGGCCACAATAGTGAGAGGTCCGCGTATGGCAAAAAAAAAAAAAAAAAAAAAAAAAAAAAAAAGCCTAAACACACCTTACAACAGCCTACAACATCTGGCATGACCAGTCCCTGTCTAGCTCTCCAGCCTCATCTCTTGCCACTGCCTACGTTGGACTTGCCACTTCAACAGCAGGTAAATGCGTGGAGTTTCCAGCACATTCCCTACTGTTCTATGCCTGCAAGCCATTGCTCATCACTTCCTTTCTGCCTGAGTGTGCACCCCATCCCTTTTTTGCTTGGCTAGCATCCTTTGAGACTCTGTTTAAGTACCATATCGCCCAAGAAAACTTCCACATCTGCTTCCCACCTCCACTAGTGTACCCCTCTTTGAAACTCTCATAATACCTTGAGCGTACAATTATCACTGGATTCACCACACTGCATTCGAATATTGTCTGCTTCTCCCACTAGTTTGTGAGTTTCTTGAGGACAGAGTCTGTGTCTTACCCATTGCTATATTTCCAGCACCTAACTTAGGCATTTAAAAAGCATAACCATACAACTCAACAACAAAAAACCAAATAACTCAATTCAAAACTGGACAAAGGAAGGACTTGAACAGATATTTCTCCAAAGAAGATATACTAATGGCCAATAAACACATGAAAAGATGCTCCACATCATCTTAGAGAAATGCAAATCAAAACTATAATGAGCTACCACTTCATACTCACTAAGATAGCTATAATTTTTAAAACGGAAAATAACTAGTGTTGCTGAGGATGTAGAGAAATTGGAACCCTTCCGCATTGCTGGTAGCCATGTAAAATGGTGTAGCCATTTTGGAAAACAGTTCCGCAGTTTCTCAAAAATTTAAACATAGAATTACCGTATGAATTAGCAGTACACACCACACCTGGGTATATAACCAAAAGACTTGAAAGCAGGGACTCAGATACTTGTACACCAGTGTTACTAGCAGCATTATTCACAATAGCTAAAAGGTGAAAATAATCCAATTATCCATCAACAGATGAATGGATAAATAAAATGTGGTACATACGTACAATGGAATACATTCAGCCATTACAAGGAATGAAATTCTGACACATGCTACAACATGTATGAACCTTGAGGACATTATGCTGAGTGAAATAAGCCAAACACAAAAGGCAAATATTGGATGATTCCACTTATATTAGGTCTTAGATTGGGAAAATGTATAGAGACAAAATGTAAAATAGGGGTTGCCAGAGGGTAGGGGGAGAGGGGAGTGGGGAGTTATTGTTTAATGGGTAAAGGATTTCTATTAGGGATGATGGAAAAGTTCTGGATCTGGATGGTGGTGATGACTACACAACATTGTGAATATACTTCACTGAATTGTACACTTAAAGTTGTTAAAATGGTAAATTTTGTGCTATAACCATACGTAACCACACTTTTTAAAAAGTAGTATCCTATGTTGAATGAAAGATCATAGAATGGCCCTCTGTCCTCTCTGATAGCTTTAGAGTTGAGATTTATCACTGATCGCTTAGGAGCATGTCATACAATTAACCTTTTTATTTTTTTCAATTAACCTTTTTTGTGTGTGATACTTCTCCTATGTGGAATAAAAAGAAACTGCTCAGACTTGGATTCTGTTGCAAAGACCTTATAGACTAAGAGAGGAGAAAATAGAGTCAAGTCTCGTTTTGCAGCAAGTAATAAAAATTTAGTCAAATCAGTATAGCAGCTATGAAAATACTCTACAAAATGGGTATAAGGAATTTCCCTATTTCTCCAATTTAAATTTAATCTTCTCTGAGTCCCCACCTGATGGACTGGTAAAGAATTCAAAACTCCCCCACCACTGCCCCCTACCCCATATGCTCATTCAAGGACCTTGTGTGTTTTGCAGAGTCATAGACATTCAGAGAGAGGTATTCTGGTCTTATGTCCAACACTAGTCGCCACCAATATGCTCTTCATCCAAGCTTTCATGTTTGGCAAATTTTATGTTATGTATATTTTTCCACAGTTATAAAAAAGCACATGAATCCACTGCTACTTCTATTCTAAGCTTGGACACAAGAATCCCACTTGCAAGACTGGGAGCCACAGTTCTTAGGATCTGCCTCCCTCATTGTACCAGCCAGCCATTTCCTTCTGAGGTTCTGCCATATCCCCCGGAGCACTGAGAGGGTACAGGGTGCACAACAAAATAGCAGTAGCTTCCTAATTGAATGCCCTTCCTTCTGTTTGGTCTTCTAGGTCTCCCAGGAAGTTTTCCAAACCTCTCTCCCATTTTGCCTTCTCTGTCTTTGGCATCTCCAAGCCTTCACCTCTATTCTTTCTCCCTTTAGGACTATCCTGAATAGCTCTTTACACAAGGCAATGCTTAAAAACAAGCAGCATCAACAAACAGGATAGGAGTTGGCTTCTCACGTGTAGCTTAAAAGCAGATCAGAACAGCCACTATGGAGAACAGTATGGAGGTTCCTTAAAAAACTAAAAATACAACTACCATACGACCCAGCAATCTCACTACTGGGCACATACCCTGAGAAAACCATAATTCAAAAAGAGTCATGTACCCCAATGTTCATTGCAGCTCTATTTACAATAGCCAGGACATGGAAGCAACCTAAGTGTCCGTCGACAGACGAATGGATAAAGAAGATGTGGCACATAGATACAATGGAATATTACTCAGCCATAAAAGGAAACGAAACTGAGTTATTTGTAGTGAGATGGATGGACCTAGAGTCTGTCATACAGAGCGAAGTAAATCAGAAAGAGAAAAACAAATACTGTACGCTAACACATATATATGGAATCTAAAGAAAGAAAGAAAAATGTCCTGAAGAACCTAGGGGCAGGACAGGAATAAAGATGCAGATGTAAAGAATGGACTTGAGGACACGGGGAGGGGGAAGGGTAAGCTGGGACGAAGTGAGAGAGTGGCATGGACATATATACACTACCAAATGTAAAATAGATAGCTAGTGGGAAGCAGCCACATAGCACAGGAAGATCAGCTCGGTGCTTTGTGACCACCTAGAGGGGTGGGATAGGGAGGGTGGGAAGGAGGGAGACGTAAGAGGGAGGGGATATGGGGATATATGTATGTATATGTATAGCTGATTCACTTTGTTATACAGCAGAAACTAACACACCATTGTAAAGCAATTATACTCCAATAAAGATGTTTTTTTTAAAAAAGGCAGATCAGACAAGGAAGAATAAATACGGAAGGGAAAAATACCAATAGCCCTGAGAAAAAACCACAAGCTACTATCAGTAAATGATTCTTAGCATAAGTATAATGGGGGCAGGGGTGCATTATGAGGATATGGGTGTCTATTTGTCAGAGTTCTTCTGATTATAAATGATTGAATTCAAAGTAAACTGGTTTAAAAAAGGAGGGCATGTATTAGGTCAGATAGTTGAAAGGTCCATGGGTGGTTTAGTTTCAGGCACAGCTGTATGCTTGTGCTCAAGCTCTGTGTTTATCACTGGAAGGTCCACACTTAGATCTCACTAGATTAGCAATCCAGAAGAAGAGAGTGCATTGTTCCCAATAGTTCCACTGTAATTCAAAGGGCTGGTTCACTGGCCTAGTTTTGGGCACATGATTATGCCAGCTTAGAACACATGCCCATTCTTGAAGCCAGGGGATATAACATTCTAATTGGCCAGGTTAGAGTTTATGCACCTACTCTTTGAACCAGGGAATGGGACAGGGAATGGAACATCTCTGCTCAAACCTGTGGATTGAAAGAGAGAGAGCTGGTTCCTTAGAGGGAAAACAGGATGAACTAAATAAAACCTCCCATTTGGAAATGGAAAAAAATTGATACAATATACAAAGATTACTTAATCAATATCATATCAATTTATGTACCATATACATGAATAGTAAGAGCTCCTTGACTTGGCAATAGCGTGAGTTCTTGTTCAAACCAGCTGGATATCTCAGATTCTGTTCTCTGAGAGTATCTCCCTTGTCCATTTTCCTACTTGGTGACTCCTGAAAGGGGCATTGGGAAGGTTTACCCTTCTGGGGACTGTACCTTTTCAGTAACTCACTTCCTATAGATGTGAGTTCAGTGACTTGGGGATTGCCTTAGGGGTTGAAAAATCATAGGCCTTTGGGTTTTTTGTTTGTTTGGTTTTTGTTTTTTGTTTGTTTGTTTTGGCCAGGCTTTGCTTTTGTCTGGCAATGTACTCCCTTAAAATTAGTAGATATATCACTTAGTATTAAATTTAGTTTCCTATAAGATAAAAACCCAAAGAATAGTGTCCTACTCAAGATCAAAGTTTCTTTCTTTCCTTCATAAGTCTGGAGGTAAATCATCCAGAGCTGGTATGAAGTACACAACTTCCTTTTGGCTCTCTGTTCCACTATCCCTAGGGTATGGCTGTCATCCACATGGCCCAAGGTGGCTGAGAGAACTCCAGCTATCATATCCACATTCCAGGCAGTAGGATGGGAAAATGTGAAGAAGGGAAAGCTTCCTCCCTTCTAAGTAGATTTCTCAGAAGGCCCACAAAACACTATTGCCTATGTCTTATTAACGAGAACTTAAATGCATGGCCTTGCCTAAGTAAGAGAGGTAGGGAAATGTTGGCTAGTTTTTCATTCCAAATAGCAATATGCCCAGATAAGAACTGGGAATCTGTCCCTTGAAAGGAGAAAATAGATGTTGGGGTAGGCAATTAAAATTCTACCTTCTACCACAATAGATTTGACTTAAATTCTCTTCCATGGGGTGGTAGTCAAAGGATGAGTTGTCGTCAACTCACGTCCTTGAATCTTCACACTAGCCTAGAAATTTCTGTCTTAAGTTTAGCAACAGGCCCTAGGACTCTGCCGAGGTCCCCTAGTCCCTCAATTACCTTAAGGTAGCAGAGGCACAGCTAATCTTCCCCTTTCTTTTAAGAGGCATCTGAGGTATTGGCTCTCCTTTTGATAAAAGTAGGTGCTTGGGGGGGTACCTGGGGGATCTGAATTTTTCCAGGCCCTATTCTTATGCTCCACTGTGTTTTCTTTTCTTTCTTTTTTTTTTTTTATAAAGTATCTCTTTTTTATCTACTCATCTCTGCACTCGGATTTCCCTAGCTGTAAAATAACCTTGGTTGATGAGACATCATTCATATTTAGGTTATTGTCAACAGGGTTTTTCCCTTTGGTCTGGCAGAGGATTTTTTAACAGAACCTGCTTGAGAAAGGCTTAGACCACCAATTCTATCTTCTGCCATTCTTTGCCACTGATTGTGCCAGCTTCAGTTTTGAGATACAGGAGCCTCTGGTTTTTTCAATCCTGTAAGACTCCAAATTATGGGACAGTCAGTCAATTTAAACTACAGTCTATAGGTGGAAAGTACTTATCTTAGAAACACTGTATCTCTTTTTATATCTACTTGCAGACCTCCTCAGGTCTAGTTTGAGTTAATTCCTCTCCTGTAGAACTTTGGTGAAAGCAACAGGAAGTAAGTAGTAAATGCCAACATCTTGACTTTTTTTCCCTCTAATTTCTCCTAACACTATAGCCATTCCTCTTTGCACATCTACTTCATTCTTGTTTGTTCAGAAAAACTGTCTTTGTTTCTCTGAGCTTTCTGCTGGTCCTGGCAATGCTTGGGTTAACATATCTTCAGTTCAATCAAAAGCACTAAGGCTCACCAGAATCCCTGAGTCTCAAATTCAAATGCCCTAGGGAGAGAATTTTATAGATTCAGTTTGGTCAGTTGTCCACCCCTCATCAAATGAGCTACGATCAGGGGCCAAGGATCAGGTACTATGAATATGGCAGACAGAACTCTCCCTTGCTGGTTGTACTATTATTTCCAAGGTAGAGATTTGGTTGCCTGAGCAGACAACTGAAAAGGCGCCTACTACAGAAATAATCATAAATAACTGTGCTATAACATATACACCACAAGAAAGATAAGACTTCGATGTCATAGTAGTGTAAAGGAAGAAGACATTTCTTACCGTGAAGAAGCTTCATGGAAGTGATGATGCAGGCCGATTGGAATGATTCATCTATAAGCCAAGATAGGCCAAGGATTACCAGCAAAGAGCAGAAGCTAGAGGGGACAAAGAAGAATTATCCCCCTAGAGGTTTTGGAGAAAGCACGGCCCTGACGATACCTTAATTTTAGACTGCCAGCTTCCAGAACTGTGAGAGAATAAATTTCTGTTGTGTTGAGCTACTTAGTTTGTGGTACCTTGTTACAGCAGCCCTAGGAAACTAATATATACTCTAAAGTGACAGATGCCATGTGCCCCAAAGCCTCACCTTAACTCTGAAGGAAACCTTCATCAATGACTCCACCATTACAAACAATGACTTCAAGTGGGGAGATCCTTGATGCTACCCACTCCACCCCTCCGGCCTCTCATTCCCCTTAAGGATCTTTTCTTTGTAACTTATTTCTTAGCACAAAATTATGTATCATTTAGTCTTTCTAATATGACAAAAAAGGTCCTATAAAAAAACTAAATTACTTTTGGTAATAATGATTTATTGTGTAGTTGGTTTCGATGTACTCGGACTTGCGTATACAAGAACTATTATATTTCTTTATTTTCTTTAAATCAAATTTATTTCAACTCCACATCTCTGCACTTCCAGAATTGCAAGAAATTAAATTCCAGTCACTTCCTGGAGCTCTCTTCCCTCTTGAGGATCACAGAAACACTCAGGAGACTTGCGTGGCAAGTGTCAAATAGGAAGAGTATCTCTAATCCTCAGGCCATCATGTTTTTTTAGTCCAAGTCTGCATGGTACTGGAAAAGCAAGCAGTCACACTTCTCCCATGCCTAGGTGAAAGCCACAGTACCTAGAGTCTAGTTAGCCTCCTAAGGTTGACCACAGATACATCACCCCCAGGGGTTCTGCCAGGAAGGGGTCCCAGATCCTTACTACTCCCAAACTAGCAGCCGTCAGTTCTTCCCAAGGCTTGGAGAAATCAGTCCTTCTGCCTACTCTAAAGTCAACTACTTCCTTCCTCTCCTTTGAGCACAATCCTTACAACGGGCTCAGGATTCCAGGTAAACAAAAGCTAGGAAGACAGACTTTAGGCCCTGAACCCCAACCCACTGTCTCCCCAGGAAAGAGACAACAAAGGACCTGGAGTCCTCTTTAGAATACAGGAAAGGGAAAATAGGGGGAAAAGAAACACAGCACCTCAACAAGTTATTTTGCCTCACTTAAGAAACAGGATAAAATAATACTAAGAGCTTTTGTCTTTTTGAGCGTTTACTATGTGCCAGCCATTGTTCTAAGTGTTAACATGTATAAACTTGTTGCAGCCTCACAATTCAGTCTGGCAGATACCATTATTACACCAGTTTTCCAGAGGGAGAAACTAAGGTACAGAGAATTGATGGCACTTACATAAGATCACATAGCTACTAATTGGCAGGCTAGTCTTCAAACACAGGCAGTTTGGCTCCTGAGTCTGCACCCCACCTTTATGCTCTACTGCTTCTCAATGGAACTTATCATCTTATCCACAAAGGTATTTTAGATCTCAGTAATCCCTAGACTTGGATGATTATCAGCTTTCATTCAGAACCTTAGAGACTCCTTCTTTTTCTTTACCTCCTCTACATCTATAGGACCTGTAAGACCAGGTTTCTCAATAAGCCACAAAAGGACCGATAGTCTTCACATCTATTCGATAGATGTTAGCCCTTGTCACCAGTACATTTTAATATAGGACACTATTATAAGGCAGTGTTTCAAGCCAAACAGTCTTAGATAAAGTTATCCTTAATTACGTGCAAATCTCTTGCTCAACATATCATGGCTGGAGCGAACTCTATTCCTAGGGTTAGCTGCTCTCAATGTATATGGCATAGGCTCTTGCAACTTTATGCAGAAAGAATCCTGGGGCTGATTTCTTTCAGAAAGTGGCTGGGGGAGTGCTAGTCACTAGGACTGTCAAAGACTACAGCCCAGGATCGTGCTAAATAATGAACACTTAATAGCTTTGGCTGGGAGGACATGATTGCATGGACATTTAGGACTCGCAACCTAAATGTCCATCGACAGATGAATGGATAAAGAAGATGTGGTACATATTTACAATGGACTATTACTCAGCCATAACAAAAGAATGAAATAATGCCATTTGCAGCAACGTGGACCTAGAGATTGTCATACTGAGTGAAGTAAGTCAGACAGAGAAAGACAAATATCATATGATATCACTTATATGTGGAATCTAAAAAAATGATACAAATGAACCTATTTAAAAAACAGAAATAGAGTCATGGATGTAGAAAACAAACTTATGGTTACCTGGGGATGGGGCAGGGAGGGATATATTGGGAGACTGGGACTGACATATATACACTACTATATATAAAATAGATAACTAATGGGGACCTACTGTATAGCACAGGGAACTCTTCTCAATACTCTGTAATGACCTACATGGGAAAAGAATCTAAAAAAGAGTGGATCTATGTATATGTATAACTGAATCACTTTGCTGTACACCTGAAACTAACACAACATTGTGAATCAACTATACTCCAATAATTTTTTATTTAAATAGCTTTGGCTGGAACTTAGGAAGCGTTCTAGTATCAGGTCAGGCTACATAGCGCGACAAGCCCTCCTTTCCACACATGTTACAGTGGTAAGATGTTGTCTTTTTCAGAAAGAACTCCCAACTTAATAATACATTCTGTTGGTGAACAAATGCCTCCTTGCCACTATTTCTCCTTCAAATGATGACTGTGGCCTCAAGTAAGAGTTCTTATAACCAATAAATCAATAATAAAAAATATTGAAGATGAATATAAAAGATGACTCTGTTTATACCCTGGTACCAGCCAGAAGGATTCTAGGTTAGGAAGGCAGAACTTTTGCCTGAAGATATGAAGACATGATGAGACATGATCAACACATTCATAGCTTTTCCGGTGCATGACTGTGATGTACCCAAATGGGCTCCTCAGAGCTGTTAGGTGCAGGACTTGAGTAATTAAGCAAGAAATATAAGCTGAGATTATATCATATATATATTATATTTATATTAAATTTTTAATGTTTATATTATCAATATCATTAATATACATTATATGATATATATTATAATACATTGTATTATATTATATATAACTATATATAATATCTTTTATTCTGCTTTCTTATCATTGCTCAATGATAACAGTGACATGTTAGATCTGGAATCAGAATCAAAGACAGGACAAGGTCGGAGATGCCGATATAATGAATGTTAAACTCATGAAATGGAGCCTAAGGAAAAAACTTGCTATGTTCATTAGACAAGGAATCCAGGCAAAAAAAGTAATCACAAGTGGTTAGTCCATGATCCCATCCCTTTGCTGTTCTTTAAGATAGGAATTAGAGATTTAAAATATATTTCGTGATATTTTTCATCTTCCTGCTTGGAATCTTTATTAAGATCGGATCATAAAGCTCATCAGATGAGTAGAAGATTTTTCAAGACGTGCGTCAGTGAAACTCCCCCTACATGTGATTATGTAAACTATAATGGTTGTCAGGATGAATCAGTCTGCAAATGCCTGGGCTGGACAATCAGTCCTTCCTCTTTCTGTTCTTCATATTTACCACGATAACTCTTCTTTTGATGCTTTCATCCGTGCTAGCCTCTCCCCAATTTTTCACTTTCTTGTCTTTCAAAATCTGAATCATAGATTGCCTTCAGGACTCAGGTTATTGCCCAGTGATAATCATGACATGCTAAATCTGGAGATAACCTTAGAGCTCTCCAAAGCTCACTCACTTGTTTTATGAACGAGAAAAATGAATCCCAGAGAAGAGACGTGACCTGCCTGCTTGCCTGGAAACCTAGGTCACCTGATTTCCAACTTGGTATACTTCTTACCCCTGCACACCAGTTCCAGTTGTGTCGGCCATATCCCTTTGACCACCTACATTTAGAAACATCTGAAAACTAGATATGGAGTCAGAGACGAAAAAATCAGCTTTATTGTTGCTAAGGCTTGATTGGAGAATGTGGCCTGGATCTGTGGCCACAAATGGGATTCTAACGGCTGTCACTTTGCCCCTCTCCCACATCAAACTGGACTCACTTGCTACCAAGACAAAGAACAAAGAAGCCTAGACTCAGTGCATTTACCACGTTGCTCATGCCATTTGCAGCCACGTGGACCTAGAGATTGTCATACTGGGGGAAGGCAGGTCTGAGCTACCCATATTCAATCGTTTTTCCCAATTTCACCAAACATGTAAGTCATTCCTCTTGGATAGAAACAGTGAGTGAGAGGTAGGAGAAAAGAGCATAAGCTCTGTTCAATATTGATGAAGGCGTGAAAGTCCCTCTTTTTATAGACCAAGTTTGGAAGGAAGACACAAGGAAGAAAATTGCTCCCTCTAACAAGCTTCTATTCCCAAAGAGTCTGTAAGTGACTCCAATCTGGGGCTATGTTTTGTCAAGACACTGTAAATAAACAACTGCTATTTAAAACCGCCCAACATCTTATTCCCCCTCTTTAAGTAACAAAATCCTGATTTTCCTCTGGGAAACCCCAACTCCTCTTAACTCAATCGATAGAGTTATAGTAGAGCTCAAACCCCTACCCCATACCCCACCCAGTTCCAGAGGGGGATATATGACCCAGGACAGACCAAACAGGCACAGTATCAGATTTAGAGATGGACAGGTGACACAAGTCATGACAAAATGAGGCAAACATGGGACTTTGTTAGAATTATTAGGAAATAAATGCCACTCTCTTTCTGCTGGGCTTGTTAAGCCTGGAGGTGCAGATAACCATCTTTGTCATCATGTGGAAAGAGTCTGCCTGATAATGACGTAAGCATAGGGAAAGGCAGAGCTGAGATGTGGGCAATGAAAGATGGAGAAACATGGGGAACATTTGGATGATATCACTGAGCCCCCAAACCCAGTTTTTCCTTAAGCCAGATTGACTCCAAGAATTTTTTTAACTGTGTGAACAAATGAAACAACTTTCTCCTAGACACCTAGAGTAGGATTTCTATCATAAACAAAAGACTACTGATGAAAATACCTTCTTTACTGACAAGTCTAGAACCATTCCTCTCACTTCTGTGGTTTTCTGATCAACACTGTTTTTGCCTATCTCAAAATCCATTAACTTAGCATTGGAATGACACAAATCATTCCTTTCTTTTTACTCCCATGCTGATTATTTTTAAGGCATGCATTGTCCCCTTCCCAGTTAGTCTGTAAATATTCAGATACCAGAAGTAATGTTTTATTCTTCTTTTTTACTTTTATTTTTTTATCTTTATTTCCAAATTTATTGAGATACATTTGACACATGTAAGTTTAAGGTGTACGATTTGATATATGTATATGTTGCAAAATGATTACCATAATAAGGTTAGCTAACGCTTTCATCTCTGTTTCTATGAATTCACTTTCTTTTAGATTCCACATATAAGTGAGACCATACAGTATTTGTCTAGACAAAATGAAAAGGCAACTTATGGAATTGGAGAAAGTATTTGCAAGGCTATATGTAAAATAGATGGAAACTAAGATTTAATATATAGCACAGTAAACTATATTCAATATCTTGTAATATCCCATAATGTAAGATAATTTTTTAATGAGTATAGAGTTTCAGTTTTGGAAAATGAAAAAGTTCTGGAGATTGGTTGCACAACAGTGTGAATGTACTTAACGCTACCAAGTTGTACACATAACAGTGGTTAAGATAGTATGTTTCATGTTATGTGTATTTGACCACAATTAAGAAAAATAGAGATTAATATTTTTAGAGCTGTAAATGACTGATGTACATGGAAGAATTGTGACCATGTAAGAAATACTGAGGAAGGGTCAGAGAAAAAATAAACGGCAGGATGAAGATCAAACAATATTAATGAAAATGGAGAATATAAACAGACCAATCACAAGCACTGAAATTGAAACTGTGATTGAAAAATCTTCCAACAAACAAAAGCCCAGGACCAGATGGCTTCACAGGCGAATTCTATCAAACATTTAGAGAAGAGCTAACACCTATCCTTCTCAAACTCTTCCAAAAGATAGCAGAGGAAGGAACACTCCCAAACTCATTCTACGAGGCCACCATCACCCTGATACCAAAACCAGACAAAGACGTCACAAAGAAAGAAAACTACAGGCCAATATCACTGATGAACATAGATGCAAAAATCCTCGACAAAATACTAGCAAACAGAATCCAACAGCACATTAAAAGGATCATACACCATGATCAAGTGGGGTTTATCCCAGGACTGCAAGGATTCTTCAATATACGCAAATCAATCAATGTGATACACCAAATCAACAAACTGAAGGAGAAAAACCATATGATCATCTCAATAGATGCAGAGAAAGCTTTTGACAAAATTCAACACCCATTTATGATAAAAACCCTGCAGAAAGTAGGCATAGAGGGAAGTTTCCTCAACATAATAAAGGCCATATATGACAAACCCACAGCCAGCATTGTTCTCAATGGTGAAAAACTGAAACCATTTCCACTAAGATCAGGAACAAGACAAGGTTGCCCACTCTCACCACTCTTATTCAACATAGTTTTGGAAGTTCTAGCCACAGCAATCAGAGAAAATAAAGAAATAAAAGGAATCCAAATAGGAAAAGAAGAAGTAAAGCTGTCACTGTTTGCAGAGGACATGATACTATACATAGAGAATACTAAGGATGCTACCAGAAAACTACTAGAACTAATCAATGAATTTGGTAAAGTAGCAGGATACAAAATTAATGCACAGAAATCTCTTGCATTCTTATACACTAATGATGAAAAATCTGAGACTGAAATTAAGAAAACACTCCCATTTACCACTGCAACAAAAAGAATAAAATATCTAGGAATAAACCCACCTAAGGAGACAAAAGACTTGTATGCAGAAAACTATAAGACACTGATGAAAGAAATTAAAGATGATACAAATAGGTGGAGAAATATACCATGTTCTTGGATTGGAAGAATCAACATTGTGAAAATGAATCTATTACCCAAAGCAATCTGCAGATTCAATGCGATCCCTATCAAATTACCACTGGCATTTTTTACAGAACTAGAACAAAACATTTCACAATTTGTATGGAAACACAAAAGACCCCGAAGAGCCAAAACAATCTTGAGAAAGAAAAACAGAGCTGGAGGAATCAGGCTCCCTGACTTCAGACTATACTACAAGGCCACAGTAATCATGCCAGTATGGTACTGGCACAAAAACAGAAATATAGATCAATGGAACAGGATAGAAAGCCCAGAGATAAACCCACACACATATGGTCACCTTATCTTTGATAAAGGAGGGAAGGATATACAGTGGAGAAAAGACAGCCTCTTCAATAAGTGGTGCTGGGAAAACTGGACAGCTACCTGTAAAAGTATGAAATTAGAACAATCCCTAACACCACACACAAAAATAAACTCAAAATGGGTTAAAGACCTAAATGTAAGGCCAGACACTATCAAACTCTTAGAGGAAAACATAGGCAGAACACTCTATGACATAAACAACAGCAAGATCCTTTTTGACCCATCTCCTAGAGAAATGGAAATAAAAACAAAAATAAACAAATGGGACCTAATGAAACTTAAAAGCTTTTGCACAGCAAAGGATACCATAAACAAGACCAAAAGACAAACCTCAGAATGGGAGAAAATATTTGCAAATGAAGCAACTGACAAAGGATTAATATCCAAAATTTACAAGCAACTCATACAGCTCAATAACAAAAAAACAAACAACCCAATCCAAAAATGGGCAGAAGACCTAAATAGACATTTCTCCAAAGAAGATATACAGTTTGCCAACAAACACATGAAAGAATGCTCAACATCATTAATCATTAGAGAAATGCAAATCAAAACTACAATGAGATATCACCTCACACCGGTCAGATTGGCCATCATCAAAAACTCTACAAACAATAAATGCTGGAGAGGGTGTGGAGAAAAGGGAACCCTCTTGCCCTGCTGGTGGGAATATAAATTGATACAGCCACTATGGAGAACAGTATGGGGGTTCCTTAAAAAACTAAAAATAGAACTACCATATGACTCAGCAATCCCACTACTGGGCATATACCCTGAGAAAACCATAATTCAAAAAGAGTCTTGTACCAAAATGTTCATTGCAGCTCTATTTACGATAGCCAGGACATGGAAGCAAACTAAGTGTCCATCAACAGATGAATGGATAAAGAAGATGTGGCACATATATACAATGGAATATTACTCAGCCATAAAAAGAAATGAAACTGAGTTCTTTGTAATGAGGTGGATAGACCTGGAGTGTGTCATACAGAGTGAAGTAAGTCAGAAGGAGAAAAACAAATACCATATGCTAACACATATATATGGAATCTAAGAAAAAAATGTCATGAAGAGATTAGTGGTAGGACGGGAATAAAACACAGACCTACTAGAGCATAGACTTGAGGATATGGGGAGGGGGAAGGGTAAGCTGTGATGAAGTGAGAGAGTGGCAGGGACATATATACACTACCAAATGTAAATTAGATAGCTAGTGGGAAGCTGCCACATAGCACAGGGAGATCACCTCTGTGCTTTGTGACCACCTAGAGGGGTGGGATAGGGAGGGTGGGAGAGAGGGTGACGCAAGAGGGAAGAGATATGGGAACATATGTATATGTATAACTGATTCACTTTGTTGTAAAGGAAAAACTAACACACTATTATAAAACAGTTATACTCCAATAAAGATGTTAAAAAAACACAAAAAACAAAAATAAACAAAAGGGACCTAATGAGACTTAAAATCTTTTGCACAGCAAAGGAAACAATAAACAAGACCAAAAGACACCCCTCAGAATGGAAGAAAATATTTGCAAATGAAGCAACTGACAAAGGATTAATCTGCAAAATTTACAAGCAGCTCATGCAGCTCAATATCAAAAAAACAAACAATCCAATCCAAAAATGGGCAGAAGACCTAAATAGACATTTCTCCAAAGAAGATATACAGATTGCCAACAAACACATGAAAGGATGCTCAACATCACTAATCATTAGAGAAATGCAAATCAAAACTACAATGAGGTATCACCTCACACCACTCAGAATGGCCATCATCAAAATATTTATAAACAATAAATGCTGGAGAGGGTGTGGAGAAAAGGGGACCCTCTTGCACTGTTGGTGGGAATGTAAATTGATACAGCCACTAAGAAGAACAGTATGGAGGTTCCTTAAAAAACTAAAAATAGAGCTACCATATGACCCAGCCATCCCACCACTGGGCACATACCTTGATAAATCCATAATTCAAAAAGGGTCATGTACCGCAATGTTCATTGCAGCCCTATTTAAAATAGCCAGGACATGGAAGCAACCTAAGTGTCCACCAACAGATGAATGGATAAAGATATGACACACATATACAATGGAATATTACTCAGCCATAAACAGAAATGAAATTGAGTTATTTGCAGTGAGGTGGATGGACCTACAGTCTGTCATACAGAGTGAAGTAAGTCAGAAAGAGAAAAATAAATACTGTTTGCTAACACATATATGTGGAATCTTAAAAAAAAGCAAATGGTTATGAAGAACCTAGGGGCAGGACAGGAATAAAGACACAGACATAGAGAATGGACTTGAGGACACTGGGATGGGGAAGGGTAAGCTGGGACAAAGTGAGAGAGTGGCATGGACATATATATACTACCAAATGTAAAATAGCTAGCTAGTGGGAAGTAGCTGCATAGCACAAGGAGATCAGCTCGGTGCTTTGTGACCACCTAGAGGGGTGGGTTAGGGAGGGTGGGAGGGAGACACAAGAGGGAGGAGATATGGGGATATATATATACATACAGCTGATCCCGTTTTTTGTATAGCAGCAACTAACACACCATTGTAAAGCAATTATACTCCAATAAAGATGTTAAAAGAAAAATAAACTATACCTACATATAATAGTCAATAAAAGAAGAAAAACAAGAAAGAAAAACAGAATATCTGGCATTTCTAAATGGTTTCTTTTTCCTCTCCCCTTGTCAGAAGAACAAGGGAACTGCTGACCTGACACAAACAGACTGCCAGATATTTGTCCAGGGAAGACAGTTTTATTTGGGATCAGCAGAGAATTGCAATTCAGAAGTCTGCAACCATAGCAAGCTAAGTCCTGCATGGCAAGGGAAGGAGAACTCTTTTACAGAGAGGAAAAGGAAGTTGGGAGGGTTATAATAAACAAAGAGTCCATGGCTTTTTATTGGCAGAATCCTTGCCAGGAAAGAATAGGAGTCTTTCTTCTTCCGGTTGGGCTCTGCTATCTTCACAGGGCACAGGAGCTCCCCCTTCTGGTCTCCTAACTCTATTTAATTGAGGTTTTTGTTTATTAAGTTTTTATAGAATTTTTCTCCAACATTTACTGTGAGAACCTGGTTGAGTTCCTGGATGTAAAACTCACAAAAGCATGGGGTCCTCTCTATGATTGGGCCCCCTTGGATTTTTAAATTTTTGGTCTTGTCTACACTGAACCTCGAGCAATTTGTCAATTACAGTTTGGGTTTTCCTACCTTGGCACCAATTGCCGGGGCAGTTTTCACTTGTGAGTCGGCTCTAGTGAGCCATGACTCCCTGTATTTGCCTGTCTGCCTCTCCAATCATGGGGTCAGTGGTTTGTCCTGTGTCCTCGCCTCTCTATTACGCATCCAAGAAAAGTTGTTGATTTTTCAGTCTGTTCAGCTTTTTACCTGTTGTTAGTATGTAGTGGTGACTTTCAAGTTCCATACTTGGGAAACCCGAAACCAAAAGTTTAGCACTGATTTATTTGCTTTTAATGTTGAGTTGTAAGAATTTTTATATATTCTAGATACAAGTCTTATCAGATATATAATTTGCAAATATTTTCTCCCATTGTGTGGTTAACTTTTACTTCATTGATAGTATCATTTGAAGCAGAAATGGTTTTAATTTGATGAATTCCAATTTCGCTATTTCTTTCTGCTGACATTGTACTTTTGGTGTTATCTCTAAGTATCTATTGCCTAACCCATGGTCACAAAGATTTATCCCTATGTTTTCATTGAAGAGTTTTATAATTTTAGCTCATACATTTAGGTCATTGATCTTTCCTTTTACTCTTTGTGCCTTTGAATTTAATGTGTGTGTTTTTTAGAGAGCATATAGTGGATCATTTTCTAAAAATCCATTCTGCTAATTTCTACCTTTTCTTTGGAGTGCTTAATCTATTTACATTTAATATAATTACTGATAAGGTGGGACTGTGTGTCTGCCATTTTGCTATTTGTTTTCTATATTTTGTTAGTTTCTCTCCTCCTCCACTGCTGAATTTTCAAGGCTATATACATATGCAAACAAGTTTAGAATTACTATGTATTTCTGGTCAATTTAGCCTTTATTCTGTGGTGACCATCTCTAGCCTTAATAATGCTTTTTGTCTTAGTATTTTTTATCTTTTAGTAATATTGCTATCCTAGCTTTCTTTTTTAAAAATAAATAAATAAATTTATTTATTTATTTAGGCTGCTTTGGGTCTTCGTTGCTGTGCACGGGCTTTCTCTAGTTGTGTCGAGCAGGGGCTACTCTTCGTTGCGGTGTGTGGGCTTCTCACTGTGGTGGCTTCTCTTGTTGCGCAACATGGGCTCTAGGAGCACTGGCTTCAGTCGTTGTGGTGCTCAGGCTCAGTAGTTGTGGCACACGGGCTTAGTTGCTCTGCGGCATGTGGGATCTTCCCGGACCAGGGCTCAAACCCATGTCCCCTGCATTGGCAGGCAGATTCTTAAACACTGCGCCACCAGGGAAGCCCCATCCTAGCTTTCTTTATTCTACTGTTTTGCCTGGTACATCTTTTTCCCCCTCTGGTATATCTTTTGATAATTTATTATTTCAGCCCTTCTTAGAAATGTTTATTAATTGAGATTATATATATTTGGATTTGCCTCTACCATCCTATTGTTTCATTTCTATTCAAACTTCTTTTTCTATTCTTCGAATTCTTTCTCCCTCTCTCTTATGATTGTTATGGTAAAATTATTGTATTTTATTCTTTTTCACATTCCACTCCCTTTTCCTGTAACAGTTTGAATTTATATATCAAGTACTATTCTTTTTCTCTTTTTTTTTTTTTTTTTTTGGCCCTGTTGCATGGCCTGTGGGATGTTAGCTCCCTGGCCAGGGATCGAACCCGTTCTTCCTGCAGTGGAAGTGTGGAGTCTTAACCACTGGACTGCCAGGAAAGTCCCTCAGGTAATATTCTTTAAGTGGTTATCAGTACAGTTTTCTTTCATCACACAGCCTAAAGTTGAAAATAATACCTTAATCTCACTCCCCCACAAAAAACATGGATGTTAGTACATTTTAACTCCAAGCAATGCTCCTCCCATCCCTGCCAACAACGGGCCATTTGGTCCAATATTTTGTTTTGTCCTTTTTTAGACCAATAAATTAGGCGTGATTAATATTTTATCCATAAGGCCATTTGGTCCAATATTTTGTCTTGTCCTTTTTTTAGACCAATAAATTAGACATGACTAATATTTTATACATAAAATGTTTACTTATATTGACATACATGCTTACTATCTAATCTGTTCAACATTCCTTCCTTTTACAGAAACAACTTTCAAACGATAAAATGCACACACTTCAGTATGTAGTTCAATTAGTTTTGACAACTATGTACACACATTTTTGGAGATGCGGCCATGCAGCACATCTGCCACCCCACCCCCTGCCACTGGCTGTAGGGAGCACAGTCAATAGAGAGCGGGCCATGGGGAAGAGAGCTGGGAACTCTGGTCATCTGGAAAGTGCATACTCCCTTCTAAATGGAGAAGGTGCTACTTTAGTCAGTTGTTGCCACGAGGGCCCAGTGTTGTCAGTTCTTTGGATTTTTCATGAGATGCCGGAAGTACAGAAATTATGAAAAATATTCTGACTTGTAATTCTTGGCAATGGATTCAAATGCCTTAAAACACTGGACAGGCCAACACAAAACATTTCTACAGACATTATCTTCCCCTTCAAATCACGATTTTTCTACTTTTGCCATAGATAATGGTAGTGTGGATATTAGACTGAGGTTGGGTTCCCTCAGCTTCAGTGGAAGCTCCCCCTGTGGAATAAGAATGTGTGACTCTCAACCTCTTTCCCTGGAAAACAAAACTACCCGTGGAAGAAGAGTGAAAAGAGGGACAACAAAAGTAACTGAGACGGTCACAGAAACTCTCAACAGGGCCTTTCTTGGTGGTAAGAGAAGGTGAGAAGTTTGCATGGCAGAGATTTGCTCTAAGAAAGAACTCGTTGGCTCTCAGAGTTAGAGAGATCACTTAGGAGTGTTTGGCTGCAGATAAGGAGTTTTCCTTTCTCCTTTTACAAGTTTGGTGGTTGGCACCCCAGGGTTGGTTTAGTTTCTCAAGGGCAGTCCTGATCCAATCTTCCTTTTCTGTCTTTCTTACTATTTGCCTTTTATTCCTGTAGGTTTAAGGTAGCTATTGTAGCTCCAGGCACTGAATCCATGGTCCAGACAAGGAAAAGGGGGAAAGAACAAAGACAAAACTGTGTATGATAGCTGAATCTCTATCTTCTTAGAAGGAAAACAGCTTTCCTGGTAGCCTTATCTATTAGACTTCTGTTTACAGTTAACTGGCTACCCCTCTTAACTCTGAAATATGGCCACCCCTAATATGCAGGGTAGGCTGCCCTGAATAAAGAGTTCTGTTTTTTAATAAAAAGGAGCAAATGGATATTGAGAAGGCATCACTCAAATATACAGGGCAAGTAATTCTGAGGAAAACTTGCTGTTATGTTGTTACTATGATAATGTTTGTTATCTATTGGTTGGACGCAGCAGCAATCAGAATTTACCCCTGGTGTTTCAGAAGGTATGGTGTGTCTAGGAGAAGCCAAAATAGTAGAAAAGCATGAGGTCCACATCTCCCTGGCCCTTGGGAAAGTAGGCTGTGACCATTAATATCTCTTTGTTTCTCTTCAGTCTGAACTCAATGGCCTTTATTAAGAGATGGTAAAAGAATCAGGGTATGGGATCAGCACAGAGTGAAGTTGACCTTGCCATAATTGTCTTTTGCCATATTTTTAATCTAGGATTTTGGTCCCTTAGGCTTGGTGCTATAAACCAGGAGTGGAACATGTCAGTCACAGTCTGTGGCTACCTTGAAATTAGGGAGTGCTTATGGGACCAAATTCAAGACTGTTGGAGTGACTAGTGATTTGAATCAGGAAAACCTTTTAATTTATGGAAAACACTGTCAACTTTGAAATAGCTACTGCCACCTCAGCAGGGTACAGCATACCTCTAAACTAGGAAACTATTAGGGTTCCCTCTACCGTGGTTTTACACAACAAAAACACAAAGATAGGGAAGGATGAACCCCAAAGTGAACCTTTGTCTTGGTTCACTTCTAGTGCCTATTCAGTACCGTTTGACATTTGGAAATTTGTTTCAATCATTTCTTCCTTCCATCATTTCATCACTGACTGATTCATTCAGCAAATATTTGAGTACCTACTCTATGCCAAGATGCAGAGTTCAGAGTGGATAGTGAAGTTAAAGAAACACTTCCAAGGACATCATTTAAAAGGGGAGATATTGGGTGACTGCGAAAGCTTTAAAGAGACGGTAGAAGTGTCACAGGTTGGGTGGAGGAGACTACTGCAAGGTCCTTGTGTGGGGCCCTAATTTGAAATATACATTAGAAACTTGAGGATATTAGGGAACAGCCAAATGGACTCTAATTTACAAGGGGCCTCCTGGCAGAAAGAGGGAAGGGGATTTAAGCACTGAAGAACAATTCACAAAAAGACTTTTCAATAAAACCTCTGGAAGGAGGATGGAATGGTATCCTTAGAAGTCAGATCACTCACCATGGAGTCAGAAAGTCAAAACATCCTGTATTGTGGTTCCAGGTCAGGGAGGATGAGAGGAATATTCCCAGGGCAGCATGAAGAGGTGTCACTAAAATGTCCCCACAAATGGTTCACGGTGAACTTGTCCAATGTTCCTCAAAGAAGACCATAAAGTTGAAAGGTACTCTTGGGGGTTGGAGAGTGGACAGAAAGAGCTTAAATCTGTAGTCTCTTGAATGCTAGACAATTTGTATTTCACCAAGAAATCTGAAATCAATGAAGGATAATGATTGTCCTCCAACTTTGAAAGTTGTGAAGTAGAACCTTGGAAGTGGAACCTTAGAGGTGGGGACCAATAGAGCAAGTGCAAAAGTGCAGAGGGTGGCAGTTCAGGCCAAGAAAGAGCTCCCTGATTATAAGGGAAAATGAGAGGCCTAAGACAAAGAAGAGGTTGTAGTCTATTAACCAAAATCTGTGGGGCTCAGAGCCACATATCACTGACCTTGTGTTAAAGCCTTTGACTGTTCCTGAGTCTAGATTGTCATGGAGAAGCATGTCTTACTTATACTAATTAACTTTACATGAGTCTGTATTTGTAGATTATATGTTCACCTCTATTACACAAAGTCACATCATCCACACATCTATGCATTATTTTTCTGGCATACAACATTTGAAAAAATTTTAACACTCTAATTTATTTCCTGCTTTGGGTTTCAGTATTTGTGAGTCCGATTTAATGAAAACTTTATCTAGAATCAACTCTATGGAAGCTCTGTGGCAAGACTTCAATTCATTTCTCAGGAGCCTCCAACAGAACAGAAGGGAAGTGGAGTTTTTTTCATTTTTCCTGCTTAGCTATTTTTGATCCACTTTTGCTCTGAGAAGAATATGAAAAAGAAAGAAATATTTTAAAAGTTTAAATGTAATAAAGCCTTTCAAAATAACCAAAAAGAGTTATTGTTTTATGAAACTAAAACAAGTTTTGGGGATGGGGGCTGGCAGGAATGGGAAAGTTGAGAACCAAGGTATTGAGCCATGGATTTTATTCTTAAAAGAAAACAGTAGAAGAGAATCCATTAAAATGAGCCTCTTTTTGGCCTTCCTGAAGGAATCCCAGTGTTGAGTCTGATGAGTGGATATTTGCTAGGCAGTAGATATACAGAATTGAAGTAATAAGGCTTTTAGATGCACCTTGGAGGTCCACCTCCAAGGTTACCCTTTTAGTGCTGAAAGGTCACATCAGAGACTGATAATCATATGTCAATACGGCAGGTGGAGGTGGGAATTAAAGGAAGAATTCTTAAAGTAATAGGTGGGGTACAATAGTACTACCAAGAGGAAAAAGGGACAAAAGAGTTTATCTGGGAGCTTCAAGAAGACGGAAGAGTAAGACGCAGAGATCACCTTCCTCCCCACAGATACATCAGAAATACATCTACACGTGGAACTGCTCCTACAGAACACCCACCGAACGCTGGCAGAAGACCTCAGACCTCCCAAAAGGCAAGAAACTCCCCACATACCTGGGTAGGGCAAAAGAAAAAACAGAGACAAAGAATAGGGATGGGACCTGCACCTCTGGGAGGGAGCTGTGAAGGAGGAAATGTTCCCACACACTAGAAGCCCCTTCGCGGGCGGAGACTGTGGGTGGTGGAGTGGGGAGCTTCGGAGTCATGGAGGAGAGCGCAGCCACAGGGGTGCAGAGGTCAAAGTGGAGAGATTCCCGCACAGAGGATCGGTGCCGACCAGCACTCACCAGCCCGAGAGGCTCATCTGCTCACCCGCCGGGGCGGGCGGGGGCGGGGAGCTGATGCTCGGGCAGATCCCAGGGAGAGGACTGGGGTTGGCTTCATGAACACAGCCTGAAGGGGTTATTGCACCACGGCTAGCCAGGAAGGAGTCCGGGAGAAGTCTGGAGCTGCTGAAGAGACAAGAGACCTTTTCTTGCCTCTTTGCTTCCTGGGGCGCAAGGAGAGGGGATTAAGCACACCTCTTAAAGGAGCTCCAGAGACTGGCGCAAGCCGCGGCTATCAGCGCAGACACCAGAGATGGGCATGAGATGCTAAGGCTGCTGCTGCCACCACCAAGAAGCCTGTGTGCGAGCACAGGTCACTCTCCACACCGCCCCTCCCGGGAGCCTGTGCAGCCCGCCACTGCCGGGGTCCCGTGACCCAGGGACAGCTTCCCCGGGAGAACGCACGGCGCACCTCGGGCTGGTGCAACGTCACGCTGGCCTCTGCTGCCGCAGGCTCGCCCCGCATCCGTACCCCTCCCTCCCCCCGGCCTGAGTGAGCCAGAGCCCCCGAATCAGCGGCTCCTTTAACCCCGTCCTGTCTGAGCGAAGAACAGACGCCCTCAGGCGACCTACACGCAGAGGCGGAGCCAAATCCAAAGCTGAACCCCAGGAGCTGTGCGAACAAAGAAGAGAAAGGGAAATCTCTCCCAGCAGCCTCAGGAGTAGCGGATTAAATCTCCACAGTCAACTTGATGTACCGTGCATCAGTGGAAAACCTGAATAGACAACGAATCAACCCAAATTGAGGAGGTGGATGGACTTTGGGAACAACGATATATACATTTTTCCCCTTTTTCTCTTTTTGTGAGGGTGTATGTGTATGCTTCTGTGTGTGATTTTGTCTGTATAGCTAGCTTTTACCATTTGTCCTAGGGTTCTCTCTGTCCATTTTATTTTTGTTATTTTTATTACTTAAAAATATTTTCGTAATTATTTTTTTATTTAATAACTATTTTATTTTACCTTATTTTATTTTATTTTCTCTTCTTCTTTCTTTCTTTCTTTTTTTTCTCCCTTTTATTCTGAGCTGTGTAGAGGACAACCTCTTGGTGCTCCAGCCAGGTGTCAGGGCTGTGCCACTGAGGTGACAGAGCCAACTTCAGGACACTGGTCCACAAGAGACCTCCCAGCTCCACGTAATATCAAATAGCGGAAATCTCCCAGAGATCTCCATCTCAACACCAACACCCAGCTCCACTCAACCACCAGCAACCTACAGTGCAGGACACCCTATGCCAAACAACCAGCAAGACAGGAACACAGCCCCACCCATTAGCACAGAGGCTGCCTAAAATCATAATAACTTCACAGACACCTCAAAACACACCACCAGACATGGGCTTGCCACCAGAAAGACAAAATCCAGCCTCATCCACCAGAACACAGGCCCTAGTCCCCCCCACCAGGAAGCCTACTCAACCCACTGAACCAACCTTAGCCACTGGGAACAGACACCAAAAACAACAGGAACTACGAACCTGCAGCCTGCAAAAAGGAGACCCCAAACACAGTAAGTTAAGCAAAATGAGAATACAGAAAAACACACAGCGGATGAAGGAGCAAGGCAAAAACCCCCAGACCTAACAAATGAAGAGGAAAAAGGCAGTCTACCTGAAAAAGAATTCAGAATAATGATTGTAAAGATGATCCAAAATCTTGGAAATAGAATGGAAAAAAAAATACAAGAAACGTTTAACAAGGACCTAGAAGAATTAAAGAGCAAACAAACAGAGATGAACAACACAATAAATGAAATTAAAAATTCTCTACAAGGGATCAATAGCAGAATAACTGAGGCAGAAGAACGGATAAGTGACCTGGAAGATAAAATAGTGGAAACAAATACTGCAGAGCAGAATAAAGAAAAAAGAATGAAAAGAATTGAGGACAGTCTCAGAGACCTCTGGGGCAACATTAAATGCACCAACATATCAATTATAGGGGTCCCAGAAGAAGAAGAGAAAAAGAAAGGGAATGAGAAAATATTTGAAGATATTGTACTTCAAAATTTCCCTAATATGGGAAAGGAAATACTTAATCAACTCCAGGAAGCAAGGAGAGTCCCATGCAGGATAAATCCAAGGAGAAACATGCCAAGACACATATTAATCAAACTATCAAAAATTAAATACAAAGAACAAATATTAAAAGCAGCAAGGGAAAAACAACAAGTAACACATAAGGGAATCCCCATAAGGTTAACAGCTGATCTTTCAGCAGAAACTCTGCAAGCCAGAAGGAAGTGGCATGATACATTTAAAGTGATGAAAGAGAAAAAGCTACAACCAAGATTACTCTACCCAGCAAGGATCTCATTCAGATTTGATGGAGAAATTAAAAGCTTTATAGACAAGCAAAAGGTATGAGAATTCAGCACCACCAAACCAGCTTTACAACAAATGCTAAAGGAACTTCTCTAGGCAGGAAACAAAAGAGAAGGAAAAGACCTACAATAATAAACCCCAAACAATTAAGAAAATGGTAATAGGAACATACATATCGATAATTACCTTAAATGTAAATGGATTAAATGCTCCAACCGAAAGACATAGACTGGCTGAATGGATACAAAAACAACATCCGTATATATGCTGTCTACAGGAGACCCCCTTCAGACCTAGGGACACATACAGACTGAAAGTGAGGGGATGGAAAAATATACTCCATGCAAATGGAAATCAAAACAAAGCTGGAGTAGCAATTCTCATATCAGACAAAATAGACTTTAAAATAAAGACTATTACAAGAGACAAAGAAGGACACTACATAATGATCAAGGGATCAATCCAAGAAGAAGATTTAACAACTGTAAATATTTATGCACCCAACATAGGAGCACTTCAATACATAAGGCAAATGCTAACAGCCATAAAAAGGGAAATCAACAGTAACACAATCATAGTAGGGGACTTTTAACACCCCACTTTCAATAATGGACAGATCATCCAAAATGAAAATAAATAAGTAAACACAAGCTTTAAATGACACATTAAACAAGATGGATTTAACTGCTATTTGTAGGACATTCTATCCAAAAACAACAGAATACACTTTCTTTTCAAGTGCTCATGGAACATTCTCCAGGATAGATCATATCTTGGATCACAAATCAAACCTTGGTAAATTTAAGAAAATTTAAATCATATCAAGTACCTTCTCCGACCACAACGCTATGAGACTAGATATCAATTACAGGAAAAATGTAAAAATACAAACACATGGAGGCTAAATAATATGCTACTAAATAACCAAGAGATAACTGAATAAATCAAAGTGGAAACCAAAAAATACCTAGAAACAAATGACAATGAAAACACGGCGACCCAAAATCTATGGGATGTGACAAAGGCAGTTCTGAGAGGAAAGTTTATAGCAATACAATCCTACCTCAAGAAACAAGAAACATCTCAAATAAAAAACCTAACTTTATAATGAAAGCAATTAGAGAAAGAAGAACAAAAAAACCCCATACTTAGCAGAAGGAAAGAAATCATAAAGCTCAGATCAGAAATAAATGAAAAAGAAATGAAGGAAATGATAGCAAAGATCAATAAAACTAAAATCTGGTTCTTTGAGCAGATAAACAAAATTGATAAAGCATTAGCCAGACTCATTAAGAAAAAAAAGAAGACTCAAATCAACAGAATTAGAAATGAAAAAGGAGAAGTTACAACTGCCACTGAAGAAATATAAATGATCATGAGAGATTACTACAAGTAATTATATGCCAATAAATGGACAAACTGAAAGAAATGGACAAATTCTTAGGAAACCACAACCTTCCAAGACTGAACCAGGAAGAAATAGAAAATATAAGTAGACCAATCTCAAGCACTGAAATTGAAACAGTGATTAAAAATCTTCCAACAAACAAAAGCCCAGGACAAGACGGCTTCACAGGCGAATGCTATCAAACATTTAGAGAAGAGCTAACACCCATCCTTCTCAAACTCTTTCAAAATATACCAGAGGGAGTAAAACACCCAAACTCATTCTATGAGGACACCATAACCCTGACACCAAAACCAGACAGAGAGGTCACAAAAAAGAAAACTACATGCCAATATCACTGATGAACACAGACGTGAAAATCCTAAACAAAATACAAGCAAACAGAATCCAACAGCACATTAAGAGGATCATACACCACGAGCATGTTGGGTTTATCCCAGGAATGCAAGCATTCTTTTTTTTTTTTTTTTTTTTTTTTTTTTTTTTTTTTTGCGTTACATGGGCCTCTCACTGTTGTGGCCTCTCCCGTTGCGGAGCACAGGCTCCGGACGCACAGGCTCAGCAGCCATGGCTCATGGGCCCAGCTGCTCCGCGGCATGTGGGATCTTCCCGGACCGGGGCACGAACCCGTGTCCCCTGCATTGGCAGGCGGATTCTCAACCACTGCGCCACCAGGGAAGCCCCAAGCATTCTTCAATAAATACAAATCATTCAAGCGATACACCATATTAACAAATTGAAGGATAAAAACCATATGATAATCTCAACAGATGCAGAAAAACCTTTTGAGAAAATTCAACACCGATTTGTGATGAAAACTCTCCAGAAAGCAGGCATAGAGAGAAGCAACCTCACCATAATAAAGGCCATATATGACAATCTCATGGCCAACATCATTCTCAATGGTGAAAAACTGAAACCATTTCCTCTAAGATCAGGAACAAGACAAGGTTGCCCACTCGCACTACTATTATTCAACATAGTTTTAGAAATTTTAGCCACAGCAATCACAGAAGAAAAAGACATAAAAGGAAAAGAAGAAGTAAAACTGTCACTGTTTGCAGATGACATGATACTATACATAGAGAATCCTAAAGATGCTATCAGAAAACTACTAGAGCTAATCAATGAATTTGGTAAAGTAGCAGGATACAAAATTAATGCACAGAAATCACGTGCATTCCTATACACTAATGATGAAAAATCTGAAAGAGAAATTAAGGAAACACTCCCATTTGCCACTGCAACAAAAAGAATAAAATACCTAGGAATAAACCTACCTAAGGAGATTAAACACCTGTATGCAGAAAAGTATAAGACACTGATGAAAGAAATTAAAGATGATACAAACACATGGAGAGATACACCATGTTCTTGGATTGGAAGAATCAACATTGTGAAAATGATTATACTACCCAAAGCAATCTACAGATTCAGTGCAATCCCTATCAAACTATCAATGGCAATTTTCACAGAACTAGAACAAAACATTTCACAATTTGTATGAAAACACAAAAGACCCTGAAGAGCCAAAGCAATCTTGAGAAAGAAAAACAGAGCTGGAGGAATCAGGCTCCCAGACTTCAGACTATACTACAAAGTTACAGTAATCAAGACAGTATGGTACTGGCACAAAAACAGAAATATAGATCAATGGAACAGGATAGAAAGTCCAGAGCAAAACGTATGCACATATAGTCACCTTATCTTTGATAAAGGAGGTGAGAACATACAATGGAGAAAAGGCAGCCTCTACAATAAGTGGTGCTGGGAAAACTGGACAGCTACATGTAAAAGAATGAAATTAGAACACTCCCTAACACCATACACAAAAATAAACTCAAGATGGATTAAAGACCTAAATGTAAGGCTAGACAGTATAAAACTCCTAGAGGAAAACATAGGAAGAACAGTTTTTGACATAAATCACAGCAAGATTCTTTTTAACCCACCTCTCAGAGAAATAGAAATAAAAACAAAAGTAAACAAATGGAACCTAATGAAACTTAAAAGCTTTTGCACAGCAAAGGAAACCATGAACAAAACGAAAAGACAACCTTCAGAATGTGAGGAAATATTTGCAAACAAAGCAACTGATAAAGGATTAATCTCCAAAATATACAAGCAGCTCAATATCAAAAAACAAACAACCCAATCCATAAATGGGCAGAAGACCTAAATAGACATTTCTCCAAAGAAGATATACAGATTGCTATCAAACACATGAAAGGATGCTCACCATCACTAATCATTAGAGAAATGCAAAGCAAAACTACAATGAGATATCATCTCACACCAGTCAGAATGGCCATCATCAAAAAATCATCTAGAAACAATAAATGCTGGAGAGGGTGTGGAGAAAAGGGAACCCTCTTGCACTGCTGGTGGGAATGTAAATTGATACAGCCACTATGGAGAACAGTATGGAGGTTGCTTAAAAAACTAAAAATAGAACTACCATAAGACCCTGCAATCCCACTACTGGGCATATACCTTGAGAAAACCATAATTCTAAAAAAGTCATGTACCACAGTATTCATTGCATCACTATTTACAATAGCTCGGACATGGAAGCAACCTAAGTGTCCATTGACAGACGAATGGATAAAGAAGATGTGGCACATATATACAATGGAATATTACTCAGCCATAAAAAGAAAAGAAATTGAGGTTTTTGTAGTGAGGTAGATGTACCTAGAGTCTGTCATACAGAGTGAAGTAAGTCAGAAAGAGAAAAACAAAGACCGTATGCTAACACATATATATGGAGCTAAAACAAACAAACAAACAAGAAAATGTTCTGATAAACCTACGGTCAGGACAGGAATAAAGACGCAGATGTAGAGAATGGACTTGAGGACACGGGGAGGGGGACGGGTAAGCTGGGATGAAGTGAGAGATTGGCATGGACATATATACACTACCAAATGTAAAATAGATAGCTGGTGCGAAGTAGCTGCATAGCACAGGGAGATCAACTCGGGGCTTTGTGACTACCGAGAAGGGTGGGATAGGGAGGGTGGGAGGGAGACTCAAGAGGGAGGGGATATGGGGATATATGTATATGTATAGCTGATTCACTTTGTTATAGAGCAGAAACTAATACAACATTGTAAAGCAATTATACTCCAATAAAGATGTTAATACATAAATAAATGATAAAAAGATATGCCGTCCTTAGTAGGAAGTTGTGATTATAAATATTAAAATAAAAATCCAATTTTTGTAGGTAAGATGAGGAAACTGAGATTCAGAGAGGTGATGTCACTTGACTAGGATTATACAACTAGAACTTTATGATTACAAACTGTCTGTCTGAATCTTAAGCCCATATTCTTTGTACTATACAATAGAAATCTCTCCACCTGGCTTGCAGGGAGGAGAGAATCCTACAATACCTTACTCACTACTTTCTTCTCCATTTTGCACTTGGCTATTATTGGCTTTTAGTTTACTCAGTCGTTTTCTCAACTTCTCCTAAGTCATCTAGGTGAAGGGTGCAAAAACAGGTGCCCCAAGGAACCTGTTTCAACTTGATGCCCTGAGCTTCAATCCACCTTCACTCTTCTGTCCTTCTCTGGAGCACTGGTTCTCAAGTGAGGATTTTTCCTCCCAGGGCACGAGTGGCCATGTCTGGAGACATTTTTGGTTGTCACAACTAGGGGAGTGCTACTGGCCCCTGCTGGGTAGAGGCCAGGTATATGCTAAACATCCTACAATGCACGAACAGTTCCCCATAATGAATAGTGATCAGACCTAAAATGTTAATAATGCCAAGGGTGAAGAGGAATCCACCCGTTGCTCTAGGGAATCCACCTCATTGCTGTGTAATATTTCATTACTGTCTGTTTCAAACTGACTGCTTTTTTGCCATTGTTGATACCAACTGCCACTGAACATTCCAATGCCTATTGTCACCATTAAAATTTCCAATAGTCATCCTTTCTGGGAGGTGTTATTTCCCAAATGCGGTCACGTGGACTGATTCTAGCTGGCCCTTTTGATGTTCCTCAAAGCTGTGGCACTAGTTTATTCACATCCGTGTGGGGAAGCCTCCAGCCATAATTGTCCTATTATTTTTGTGATGGTCTAATATAAAGTTCTTGTTTATATGGGGCAAGGTTGGACATAAGTATTCCTCTCCTCCATTTTAGACTTTGTGAAATAAAATCCACTTTCCAAACCTAACCCTCAGAATCACACTCCTTTCTTCTCCCTAGACAGTTCTGTCTTGGCACTCTTAGCTGGATTTTCGGGTTCTGGGTCAACAGATTCAGCCTTATGCATTTCGAAAAGTCTCACTTTCCCTTTTCCTTTTTTGGAGCCTTTTCTTATCATCTAAAGGCTAAAATGTTGAACCTCAACATCTAAATATTGGACCTGGATATCTAAAAATGTCGGGCTTCAACTAGACCACTTTAGCATCCTAACAGCAGTTTGTATGCCACAGGGTAAGAAGCATTTCAGTTAAGGTACCCAGAAATGGCCCAAGCAGAGATAAAGAAACTAAGTCTCAAAGGAGGAAAATGACTTTCTCAAGGGTACAAAGCTCATTTCTACAGAGTCACAACCATAAGACTACTAATTTTTCTACCATACTACAGTGTCCCTACTAATACCAAAACCATACATACTTATATATAAGCATTCTCCAAACATCTTTGTGTGTGTGTGTGTGTGTGTGTGTGTGTGTGTGTGGTACGCGGGCCTCTCACTGTTGTGGCCTCTCCCGTTGCGGAGCACAGGCTCCGGACGCGCAGGCTCAGTGGCCATGGCTCACGGGCCCAGCCGCTCCGCGGCATGTGGGATCTTCCCGGACGGGGGCACAAACCCGTGTCTCCTGCATCGGCAGGCGGATTCTCAACCACTGTGCCACCAGGGAAGCCCTCTCCAAACATCTTGAAGCAGGTTATATGATTTGAACACTTTCACATCAAATGTGAGGCATGAACATAACTAATGAGCTTCTAAGTATTATTATCATCTTCCCAAGTAAGACTCAGAGAGGTGACATGACTTGCAGAGCTGAAAACAGAACCCAGGTTAACAGACCCCTTTCTAGTGTAACACACCAATCAGAATGTTGATTGCCATAGGGGGAGCCAGCAGAAATGAATGTTACACATGAAATGAAGTTATGTCAGAACCCAAGCAAAGGATTCAGGCAATCACCTGGATAGTTAAGACAGAAACACAGAAATGGAGCTGAATTAGCCAGTTATTTGTCCTGCCCGACAGATTCATTTTGACCTAAGACAAAATGCCTGCCTGAGAGCTTCCCTATAGACGTGGCTTATAGATGTCTGTAGGGATTGTTTGAAGCCATTGCAAAAATCTGTAGTAGCCAAGTGGGGATACCATTTCTCAGCCATATATAGGAGATGCTTCTTCTATAAAGCTCAAAAATGGGAAGCCTCTATGTCCTAGGGATCAGTGTGTCTCAGGGGAGCAATTATTCTTTCTCTGGACCTTAGTGGTGCACCCCATTTGAGAGGATTTGGCATTTCCAAGTCATTTTCTGACCATAGCTCCACCATTGAAAAACTAAGCTATTCCAATTTTATACCTGAAATATTTACAAAATAGTTTCTATCTGCTGCACACTGTGCTTTGAATAGTGCATGTATTGTGGATAGGAAGGTGATAAACAGAACACAATCCCTGGACTCCAGAACCTTAAAGGCACTGGGGGCTGAAAAGTAACAGTGTGGGTCAGACTTGCACAGACATAAGAATACAAAGCAGAAAGTGCTAAGAGCACATGATGTTCCTCCTTTCTGGAACATTCTTTGCTCCCACCTCTTCCAGCTATCATCCAGTCTACTGAGAAATCTGTATCTTGATTCCCCCAATGGACTTGGTGTCCCTCCACTAGGCTCACATGGTCCAGTGAGCATCCTTCTGCCACAAATACTATCACAAAATGGTCTTCCACTCTCAAAAAATGTGAGTTTTTAAAGAAGAGGGACTTTGTATTTCTATATCCCCAGAGCTTATCACAGTGCCTAGAACATACAAAGTGCTCATTATATGATTGTTTATTTTTTCACTGAGTAAATGAAGGAATGCTTAGATGTGCTCTGGTAAATGAAGAAAAGGGAGATTGCTTCCAACTGAAAGGTAAATGAAAGGTTGCATCAGGGAGATAGCATACACCAAGTTTTGAAGAATGGATATGATTTGGACATGAGCAAAGGCACAGAGACCAGAAAGAACCCAAGTCAGAAATGTGCTCTAAAAGTAATACTCTGAAAAATAAGAATACTTTGAGAGGGCTTCTGCTTCTGCTATGGTGAAGTAATTGTTATCAAACCAATTGCCCCACCATAAACATCTAGAAAACTGGACAAAAGAGGTGAATGTGATCCATAAGAGAATAGAACAATTGAGCTGAGCCCTACTTTCTTGTCCATAGTCCAAAGAGAGGGAAGTGAAGCAGAACACAGGAGACACACTGAGTTCAAGGAGACAGGGATTGGAGTTATGGAAAACTGAAGTGAGTTGAATTTGTTGGACAAGCCACAGGAGAGGAGGGAGACATGCAGGAAAAGACATTCAGAAAACTGCATAGTGGTACCACAGAGTCTGTTGCTGAATGCTAAGCCACATACACACATATGGTGAAATTACACAGGCCATAGGGAAACTACCAGGGTGCTGTACGCTGAAAAATTCAGAGTTCACACAGGGGTAGGAGACATTTCAGTTCCAAACAGGTAGAGGAGAGCCAACTTGTTGAACACCCAGGGAATTCAGTAAAGACCCACGAAAGGGCATATCTTATATTAGGGCTAAACAAGCATTGAGGAAAGTCTACAATAGATCTGCTATAACAAAGCTTAAAAACAAGACTCAAAAGTATCATGACAAACTGCCAGTAACATAACTACCTACCAGACAATGCCCGACATTCTTTGAAGGAAGACAAGTCCAGACATTCAACAAACATACTATTCTCAGCTCAAAAATTATTAGACTTGCAAAGAAATAGGAAAATATAACCAACAACTAGGAGAAAAGTCAGTCAACAGAAATAAAACCAAAAATGACAGAGCTGATGGGATTAGTAAACAATAACTTTGAAAAATAGCTATTTTAAATATGGTCAAGAAAATAAAGGAAAATATATGAATGTAATGAGAGCAGAAATGGAAGATTTTTTTTTAACATCTTTATTGGAGTATAATTGTTTTACAATAGTGTGTTAGTTTTTCCTTTACAACAAACTGAATCAGTTATACATATACATATGTTCCCATATCTCTTCCCTCTTGCATCACCCTCTCTCCCACCCTCCCTATCCCACCCCTCTAGGTGGTCACAAAGCACCGAGCTGATCTCCCTGTGCTATGCAGCAGCTTCCCACTAGCTATCTAATTTACATTTGATAGTGTATATATGTCCCTGCCACTCTCTCACTTCGTCACAGCCCACCCTTCCCCCTCCCCATATCCTCAAGTCCATGCTCGAGTAAGTCTGTGTTTTATTCCCATCCTACCACTAATCTCTTCATGACATATTTTTCCCTTAGAGTCCATATATATGTGTTAGCATACGGTATTTGTTTTTCTCCTTCTGACTTACTTCACTCTGTATGACAGACTCCAGGTCCATCCAACTCATTATAAATAACTCAGTTTCATTTCTTTTTATGGCTGAGTAATATTCCAGATTCTGAATATAAATTTGTAAGTCAGTGAATTCTAAAGTTGACAGAAGTCTTTTTCCCCATGACAGAGTAAATGGCAGCAGATTTGACCTTCTGCATAAATAATTATAAAACTCAACAAAATATATAAACAATTGTTCTCAAACACTGGGCAACAAAAGTGCAGAACAGTGATTCCTTATATGTGGGAAATTAATAAGGTCCTGTGATTGTCTCAGCCTCCTGACTCGATGTACTTTCCAGACCATTGGCTCAGAGAGGGGAACCTCAAGCAGAACACAGTAGTCTTGCTAAGTTAAGAAGACAAAGCTTAGAGTTCACTGAGGCTGAAACAGCTGGAATTTATGGGACAGAAAACCAGAGAAGAGGGAGCTATGCAGAGAAAACACCCCAGAAAACTGCTTGAAATGCCCTTGAGTCTTTTGCTAAATATGAAGCTGACATGCATATGCTGAAACTCCACAAGGCCAGGTAAGGAAAAACTACTGGGGAACTGTTATATGAATAATTCCCAGAACTAACACTGGCTAGGAGACTTTTGAATTCTGACCAAAGTGGTGAGGCCATATTGAACACCTAGAGCAGAATGAAAGGGTCCCTCACACCACACATAACAATAAACTCAAAATGGCTTGAACACTTAATAAAAGACATGACACCATAAAACTCCTAGAAGAGAACATAGGCAACACGTTCTCTGACATAAATCATACCAATGTCTTCTTAGGTCAATCTCCCAAGGCAATAGAAATATAAGCAAAAGTAAACAAATGGGACCTAATCAAACTTATAAGCTTTTGCACAGCAAAGTAAACCATCAATAAAATGAAAAGACAACCTATGGACTGGGAGAAAATATTTGCAAATGATGTGACCAACAAGGGCTTAATTTCCAAGATATACAAACACTTCATACAACTCAGTAACAAAAAACCCCCCAAACAACCCAATCAAAAAATGGGCAGAAGACCTAAATAGACATTTCTCCCAAGAAGACATACAGATGGCCAATGAGCACATGAAAGAATGCTCAAAATCATTAATCATTAGAGAAATGTAAATCAAAACTACAGTGAGGTATCATCTCACATTGGTCAGAATGGCCATCATCAAAAAGTCTACAAACAATAAATGCTGGAGAGGGTGTGGAGGAAAGGGAACCCTTTTGTACTGTTGGGGGGAATGTAAATTGATACAGCCACTATGGAGAACAGTATGGACGTTCCTTTAAAAACTAAAAATAGAGTTGCCATATCATCCAGAAATCCCACTCCTGGGCATATATCCAGAGAAAACTATAATTCGAAAAGATACATGTGCCTCAATATTCATAGCAGCACTATTTACAATAACCAAGATATGGAAGCAACCTCAGTGTCCATCGACAGATGAATGGATAAAGAAGATGTGGTATATATGTACAATAGAATATTACTCAGCCATCAAAGAGTGAAATAATACCATTTGCAGCATGGGTGGACATAGAGATTATCATACTAAGTGAAGTAAGTAGACAGAGAAAGACAAATATCATGATATAACTTATATGTGGAATTAAAATATGATACAAATAAACTTATATACAAAATAGAAATAGACCCACAGACATAGAAAACAAACTTATGGTTACCAAATGGGAAAGGGGGAGGGATAAATTAGGAGTTTGGGATCAGCAAATACAAACTACTATATATAAAATACATAAACAACAGGGTCCTACTGTATAGCACAGGGAACCCTACTGAATATTCTGTGATAACCTATATGAGACAAAAATCTAAAAAGGAATAATGTATGTATATGTATAACCAAATCACTTTGCTGTACACCTGAAACTAACACAACATTGTAAATTAATTGTATGTCAATAAGATTAAAATATCTAAAAAAACAAGGTCCTACTGTATAGCACAGGGAATTATATTCAAATCTTGTAGTAAGCTATAATGCAAAGGATTATGAAAAAGAATATATATGTATATACGTGTGTGTGTATATATATATATATATATATACATATATATGTGTGTGTATATATACATATCTGAATCACTTTGCTGTTCACCAGACACTAACATAACATCATAAATTAACTGTCCTTAAAAAAAAAAGAGTGAAAGTGTCATGCATTTGTAGTGGGCTAAATTAGCACTAGTCTAGAGGCTATACTAGACCCATCTGAACAAAACTTTAAAAAAATCCTTGAAAGGATCGAGATAATACACAAGTAACTTAACTTCCTGCCAGAATAAACTTCAACACTCTGCTGGCACATAACAAAATCCAGACCCTCAACGATGTATTATTCATGATGTCTAGCATTCAATAAAAAATTACTAACACAGAAAATGCAGGAAAATGTGACTCATACACAGGAGAAAAATCACTCCATATAAATTGACTCAGAAATTACAGGGATGATAGAATTAGCAGAAAGGACTTTTTAAAGGGTATTATAAATATAAATATTATAATTATGAATGCATTTCATTGTAAAAATGAAAGGAAAACATGAACACTAAGAGGACGGTAATGGACGAGATAAAAAACAAACAAATGGAATTATTTCTATAATGGAAGAATACAATACCTGAAGTGAAAAATTCACTGAATGGGCCTAATATCTGACTATATGCTGCAAAAGAAAAGATCAATGAACTTGAAGAAGGTGACGACAGCTAACTATATGATGGGCTCCACTTCCTTTTGGGCACGTGAGCTACAGTGAGGAAGGCACACCTGAAATTCTGGTTCAGGTCATTCCATTTTCCCTCTTATTATTTAAATCAACCCTAGCTCTCTCCTTCTCAAGAATTAGAGGGGACATTTTTAGGTTAGTTTCTTGGAGGAGTGTTAAACACTGCTGGAAGTTGTGACCTTGAAGTGCTTCACAAAGCATCGCATTGCACTTTCAAGGTTTCCCATTCACCCAGAACTCATTTATCAAGAATGTACAAAGTTCCAGGCATAGTGCTAGACATAAAGGGTAGAAAAATAAATAAGAATGGCCCCTGTGTAGTGGGAGAGATAGGAATGTACAGTCAGTAAAATACAGAGTAATAAATTTGCTTCAACATATAGTCACTAAACTTTTACTCTGTTCTAGTCATTGCTAGCTGCTGATGAAATTATAATTTATGTCTTTAATTTGCTTAAAGTTCATTCTAGAGATGTGGTTAAAAGCTAGAGCCAAAGAGTAATAACGCTCACTTCTCATGAAGAGGGATACGTGGGGGTTTGTTTATATGAATGGACTAGTTTTTGATATTAATGGACTGAATAACCTCGTGAGACTACCACACAGCCATTGGCCCATAAAAATGAATTATGAACACTAACTGGTGTCCAAGAACATGTGCTTGTTCCTGATATGCGTCTACTGAGACCCAGTTTCTTCCTGGTCCCTGAATCTGGACTCTGTCCTTCATTTATCACCCTTGTCATGCCATTCACACTGCTCTATTCTATTCTTTAGTCTTGTATTCACTTCTAAGATGTTTTTCTTGAATTTATCCTACCATCTTCTCAAGAGCCAAGCTCCATACTCATCCACCATAACCACTGTGAGGATGGGTGGGTAAAGACAAAATTTTTCACAGACATGGATCATTGTCTCCTTGAAAATCATCTTAGGACATCTCATATCTGTACATACTGTTTTTCAAAACTTAATCAAGAGCAAGTGACCTTCTTTGTGTGTTTTGGAAAGCAGGTAGCTGAGTGGCCACAACAAATTACTAAAAGTTCAAATGTGGAGATCAGTCGCTTGGCAAGAAGTCACTGGAGAGACAGAGATCGGCTCTAAAAGGAAGATTCCAGCATATGAACTAAGGCAGAATGTCAAAATGATGCATGCTGAGGTGCATTTACCATGTAGCTAATAAACTTTAAATCTTCAGGGCCCCTCATGTGTAGACTCCTTGCAAGGCCCTGGGAATGGACCTAGCACTGTTGTTCCCATGGGCATGTTTATATAAAATTTGCAGAAGTAAAATAGTTTAAATTGAATCAGCTAAGACTACCATTTTCCATTTCAACTTCCCCTCCATCATCCTTCCCCTCTAGGACTGGGTGGTGTTGGAGTAGAATTTTAGGAG